>NW_021319550.1:40934-60261 GCF_001605985.2 Dendrobium catenatum | reverse complement strand
GGGAGATGTTCAAGTTACAAGGGACACATTTGAAGCGCAGTTCAGCCTACCACCCACAGACAGATGGGCAATCTGAGGTAGTCAATAGAAGTGTCGAGACTTACCTTAGATGTTTTGCAGGGGAGAAGCCCAAGCATTGGGTAAGGTGGCTACCTTGGGCTGAATATTGGTATAACACTTCATTTCACAAGGCGGCGCAGGTCACACCTTTCAAGGTGCTTTATGGGAGGGATCCTCCAACCCTGATACAGTACAGGCCTCATTCTACATCAGTGTCCTTAGTGGAGCAACAATTGTCTGAAAGGGATGAGATCTTGGGGGAGCTGAAGAACCACTTGTTACGAGCCCAGAACATCATGAAGCAGGCAGCAGATCATCATAGGAAGGATGTTCACTTTGAGATTGGGGAATTTGTTTACTTGAAGTTGAGGCCTTACAGGCATAATACTTTAGCAAGGAGGCTAAGTGTTAAGTTGGCCCCAAGGTATTATGGCCCCTATGAGGTAGAGCAGAAGATTGGGAATGTAGCATATCGCCTGAAGTTACCACCCACTACTACGATTCATCCAGTCTTTCATGTGTCACAGTTGAAGAAGTTCAAGGGAGATTCTGTACCAGTCGATACTTTACCGCCAACATTGTCTGAAGATGGTACAAGTCTATTAGAGCCTTCTGCATTGAAAGGGGTTAGACACACTGAGGAAGGAGGGAAGGAAGTTTTGATTGAGTGGAAAGATCTACCGACACATGACGCAACTTGGGAGACCTATGAGATCATACAAGCTCAGTTTCCTGCTTTCAACCTTGAGGACAAGATTAATCTTTGGGCGGGAAGTGATGATGGACCGCTCCAGTCCATAGCAGCACCGGCCCAAAAAAGGGCCGGTTCTCACTTACTGCAGGCGGAGAACCCGCCTGCCTGGGCGGACTGCCGAAGGGGAACCAGGAGTCGGGTGGGCCCAAGGGGGCCACCAAATTGAAGAGGAAGAATGAGGTGTTTGCCCTAGGGGTAATTAGGGTATTTTGAGGGGTTTATGTGAGAGTTAAAAGTGAGTTAGGGTGGCTTTTTGGAGGCATCTTGTTTGGTGGCTGTTTTAGCTTTCTTTCTAATCTAGGGCTTGGGAGAAAGCTTCTCTTCTCGAAGTGAGAGCATTGTATCCGTGAAAACTTGTAAGTCTTTTGATATTCAAGTTATTGAAGTGTTTGTGAGTGTTTTCATCCAAGAAATTTCGCATTTTCCACCGTTTTTGGACTGTTTTTCTTGGATTCCGAAAATTACAAACTAAGATCCATCACATTGTCGGTAGCCATGGGTTGCTTCGTCCAAGGGGACCTTGTAGACTTGGGGTGGATGTTTTTCTAAGGGTACAAATTTGAATCCACCTTAGCTGACAGAGGACTTTGTGCCCTATCAATCATATCCTATTGATTCATATTTCAAGGATTTTATGCCACTAAGGAACGTATTGGCTCAGGCCATAACTGATATTTTGTGGTGCCATTTGGCGGCAAAACCACTTGTTTCAAAGGGCCTCGGGTCATAACTGTTTATCCTGCGGTGCCATTTGGCGGCAAAATCGTTAGTTAGAGGACACGTACCACGTCTTTATTGACAGGATATTGTTTGAGAATATATCCTAATGATATATTCGACTAGGCATTTGGCTCTATGTGAGCGGAAGTAATTTTCAGATTTGTCCACCTCGACAAACTATTGCGGAGGGTGGATGAATTTTACTTGAAACACTTGATGATTAAATTTCAATTTTTAAATATTTTTGGTTTTTGGGAATTTGGGATTTTTTGATTTTGGAGGATCTGTAGGGTTTTGAATATTTGGCATCTCTCTCTCTCTCTCTCTCTCTCTCTCTTCCCCCCCTCTCTCTCTCTTTCTCTCTCTCTTTCTCTGAGATCAGGATCGGGTCTTGGTCTCCCTATGAACAAAAAAAAGTCTTTGGTCGAGAAAGCCGCCTTAACGGGAAGGACGCGCGGCGATCACCCCGAAAACCTTAGGTCAGAGAGGGAGACGACAAGGTGGGAGCTTGGGATTGGTTTCGGCTTAGAGGAAGCAGGAGTCAGAGCTACGATTTGGAGTGGAACCAGTGTTGGGGTGGAGGTGAGGGCTTGGAAGCTTACGATATGAAGGGAGGAAGAAGGGAGTTGAGGGTTTCGGTTGGTGGAAGGTCGGCTTTGAGGTCAGAGATCTTCCGTGAGTTCGGAAGCAGCGACGGGAGAGGTAGGGAGCTTCGTCGGCTAGGGCAGAGGAGGGACTTTGACAGGAGAGCAGAGAGGTGGATTGAGGAGCTCAGGAGGAGTTCGTGAAGCAGGCCGAGAAGAAGAGGGGTTCAGTTGCTTTTAAAGGCCTTGGAGAGCAACGATCGAGGAGCTTCATACGGGAATCCCGCCAGGAGACGCTAACGGTGCCGAATGCACAGGGATTTTGATGGGATTTCGGGCATGTTTTATGGATTTACCAGGTATGATTATGATTTTTTTTCTTTGTTCATTTGGTACGTATCTTCTTTCTTTTGGGGTGGTTTATACCTTGGGAAGAGTCGGCGTTGCCTTCTTTCTCCCCACCTGCTTCTTCTTAGTTTCTTGTCTAGGTTATTTTACAACTTTTGGGTCTGATGCTTGTGCCTCAAGAGAGCTCGATGCTTCAGTTTCTTTGGAATGAAGTATTTTGCATCATCATATATATTGACCTCATTAACTGCTAAGGGTTGAATGACACCAGATATTCTGAATTCTTCTCCATCCCTGAGGTACTTCATGCATTAGTGTAGTGTTGATGGGATGATGTCGTACTCATGCAACTAGGGGCAGCCAAGGAGTGCTTTAAAGATAATATCTGCATCAGTGACATGAAATTTGACATCTATATGAAGCTCTCCAAATATGAGGGAGAGCGTGAACGATCCTAGGGTCTTCTGCCCTTTCTCATTGAAACCATGTGTCATTAACTTATCTGATCCAAGGTGCTCCACATCGAGGCATAATAATCTTAGTGCTTTCAAGCTCATTAGATTTATAGATGACCCTAGATCGATCAGGATTCGACTAATCATCATCCCATCGCTTTTGGCTGTAACATATAGAGTGCGATTATGATCCGCCGTTCTGAGCATCATATCTTCTTTAGAAAAAGTGAGGAACGACTCATTACGAGCTTGTAGGTCTTCTGTCATATTATGCTCAACAAAATATGCCTCATACCTTTCAGGATCCTTGAGAGCCTGAATCAAAGTTTCTTAGGATCTTCAGTGATAATATCACCGTTGATGACTATCTCTTTCTCCTTATCTTTATTTGAGATCCCTTTCTTTTATGAAGGCAGCAATTTCTTACCATTCCTTAGTTGTACTTGAGCGACTTCCACTGGATTAAACTCATTTAATGACACATTTTCTTCAGATTGCGCCATTGTTGTGTCTAGGGATTAATCTATCAATTCAAAGTCACCACCCAGGTTTACATATCCCATCCGTGATGCTATATCGAGGCCCGACTCATCTGTCTTTGGAAAATACAGATCCTCCTCCGAACTGTAATCTATTGGAAACACCATCATACAGAATTCATATGGTACTTCTTTAATGTATTCTTCTTTTACCAGCATATTTGGTGCCACTGAGATAACTCGACATATTTTTGTGGAAAGGGCGTTCTCACCACCTTCTTCGACTCCATCTATTTCAAGCTGTGACATAAAGTCAGCGAGCTTATTAGGTCGCTTCACAGTCTGGTAGTATTCATCCATACTGTCAATAACCCTTTGAGTTGCAGTCATCTTCTCCTTGGTCTTCTTCAAATTGGTCTTCTTCTTGGAGGATTTCACCCTTCCAAGCTTCGAAGTGCTATTTGGTTGAAGGATTGTCTAGAAGTAGATGCTTGTGCCACAGGAAGTGCCTTAAAATCTATCGCCAGCTCAATAGAATACTTCCACTTTACACCTGGAACTCCTTCAAGTTGCTTCAACATTTTCACTGTCTTCTTGGAGATTGCAGTCTCCCATTGCTCTTCTTGAGCTGTCTTCTTTTTATTTCTTATTTCTTCAACCGATGATACGGAAGAGGACGTAACCACTCGAATTGGTTCTTTTTGGGATTAGTTAATACATTATCTGATAATGTAATCTCTTCCATCCGATATTTTCTTTCAAGCCAATCCTTAAAAACATAACAATCTTCAATAGGATGGCTGACTACCCGAGGGTATGGGTAATAATTTGGGTCACCAGTGTGCTTCAACTCTTCGAGTTTGTTGAATTCAGACAGTTCTAGATCCATTTTTAACACCTGTCAAATAACTTTGCAACATTTTCCCTCTTAAATGAATATTCTTTGTTCATTTTTTCCTTGAGGGATGGGAACGTTCTATCACCAATTTCTATTGCCTATCTTGGGCGTTCTCCACCAACCTGGTAAGTTCGTGGCTTATCATTTCCCCCGAGTATGAGCTTTGGTTGAGGATTAAGGTTGTAGAGTTTCTTAGGCTTTCTTGATATTACATCGACTGCTTGCCTTTATCTACATTATAAATCACCTGTTTTCCCCTATCACCTCTGGAGAAAAATGTGGAGTTGGCCTCACCTCTTCTAGCACCTGAGGTTTTAGCCTTCTTGGGCTTATCAGAGTAGCTCTCTGATCTAGATAAGTTCAGTTTCTCAAACTTAGCCACTCTATCTAGCAAATCTTGAAATGTGATAATTGTAGCCATGCATATAAATGGTTGCATTTTGTCATCAATGATTCCCATTGACAACTGCACAGCATGTTCTTCTTCAAGTTGTTGCTCATATTTCATGCTAAGAATGCGCTAGCGAGTGATATATTTTGTCACTGATTCTTCTCTTTTTCTTTTATCCAAAATAAGGTTAGCGACCGTGATCTTTTCAGTTGTATTAGAAACCTCTTCACGAACATAGATTCTAACTCTGCAAATGTTTTTACAGAATTATTTGGTAGTTCAGCATACCATTCGAAAGTAATTGCTGTCAAACTGCTAATAAATTGTAGGAAGAGCAGGGCGTCGTTGCCTCCTGTATTCCTGTAGGTGGCTTTAAACTGTGTTAGATGCTGCCTGGGGTTGTTATTACTGTTAAAAGTATTGAACTTTGGGACCGAATATCCTTTATTGTACGGTACTTGGTTGTATTCAGCAGGGTACGGACAACCTTTGCACACCAACTTTTTTGCTTGATCAATGGCTATAATAGCTCTGATCTTTTTTGTGATTATTCCTTCCAACTGTGCAACAATCACAGGTTCAAAAGTACTTGCAATATTTTGTAGGCTGGGCTGGCGAACGACATTATGAGCCTTATGGCCACCTTCAAGAATACCTCGTACTCTCGAGACTTGAGGCATTGAAAGTTTGGTGGATCGGCAGGAGAATTAGGCATGGTATCAATAGCGACAGTTCTTTGCATCATTTACATCATTTCCCCCATCTGAGCCATCATCTCAATCATCTTTTCATTCAACTGAGATATTTCCCTGTCTTTGACTCTCATTTGTCACCTCACATGCCTTCTCATGTCGGCGAGTGTGGAATTTTCATCATCCAAAGCATTTTCCTCCACTTCCTCTTCTTCTTGGGAATGACCACCTCTGCCAGTGGTGAACCACTCTCTACGACGGCGTCGGTGTATTTGCCTGGGTGGCGGTTGCCAATGATCGTCATCTTCAACGTCATCATAATCGGCGCAATCATTGATGTCTATATGTGTCACCATATAGACACTTCCATTTCCACGGCTTTATTTATTTCTTGTATTTCTTCTTCTAGGTTTTCTTCCATAAATTCATCAATATTTTATTCCCCTTCAAGATTTTCTTCTCCTTCTATAATTTGTTCTTTTTTTATATTTTCTTATACTATTCGGATCTCTGAGCGACGACGCCACTGGATCTCCAGTTCTTGGATAGGCAATGAGACTTCTTCAACTAGCGGACTGCGATCAAAGTTGGTTTCTTTTGGAGGGGATAACAAGCGACGGGATCCCCTGGAGGATTCTCCAAGGTGTCTACTATCAGGAGTGTCATTATGGGACTTTTTAGGGGCCCATTTCTGACGTTGTTTGTAGACGGGCAGATCTTCGGGAAGCATCACCAGATTTCATGCCCAGATCAGTTATTCTTTCTCTTCTTTCTTCTTTACGAGGCCTTGGCCTCCATATTTTCTTTCCTTTCGACGGCGGATCCCTAAACATATGATTCATGTGTACACCCCGATGTTCACAGCACGAGATATACTTTCTTTCCTTTCTCTCCACCATGATAAATAGGCGTTCTCTTGGCGGAGTTCTCCTGGCCTCGAACACTAAAGGCCCTTGGAATTTCTTCTTTAGCCCCTTCTCCTTCACGACCTTTAGAACTCGGTATACTCGAGCTGAAAAAGTCTCAGGCTCTTTCTTCCTTGGAGGGATTAGAGCTTCAGGCCGTTAATCCCATAACAATTTCTTTAGCTTGCCAGTAGAGCTGTTTATTTTGACCCACCTTAAATCAGAAATCTTGTTTCGGATAGGAACATTGGCTTTAGGCTTCTAGGCAGGCAGATTTGACGGGTGAACAGGCACCAGTTGCTGCTGGGCTCGAAGCTCAGCATTTATCTTTGCATTCATCTTTCTTCTCTACCTACTTGTAGGCCTTCCTCCAGATGAGGAGGCTTCAGCATCATACTTTCTAGGTGCAGAAAACTCGGTTGACAGAATAGTGGTATTGGCAGTCACCACGAAAACTTTTCCACCATTCATAATTCTTCTGGTGGCTGGGATTTCAGGCTGTGATAGCCTCTCGAACACATAAATCCTCCTATGAGGATTTTCGGCACCAGGTCGTGCTGGTAGATGTACATGACGAGTAACATCTTCAGTAGAATGGGGCCTCCTAGCAGGCCTCTCAGCACTCCTGCCATTCGCAGGAATGGCGATGGTCTTTGCAACGATGGTAGGGAAGTCAACGCTACCGAATTGGATAGTAGCTCTGGCATTTCCAGTTTCAATAACAACATTTGCCATCTTGAATCATGGCTCCTCATCTTAGTTGGACGGTCATCGGGATGTTCTGTAGATCCATCTGCATAAATGAAAGGCAAGGGTTAGTAATCAGAATCTGATACATCACCCTGCACTTTCAAAATTAATAGACTTACACGTAACACAAAAAATAAAAAATAATTAGCATAAGCAAACAATAAAAATAATTTTAAAACTCTACTGAATGCCAAATGAATTTGTTTAATGATCATTGTAGAATATTCATAACTTTGATTCGTTGAAAGATCATTTGAAAGACTCAAAATCTTGACTATGAGTTAAAACAACTGCTACTATAACACTGAGATGACTAGCAGTGATGGAAAGAAAAATCATTCCCCAGCGGAGTCTCCAGAAATCTGTGGTCTCCAAAAATTTGGCCCCAGCCTCCGCCCACACTGATGTGCTTTCTTTTTTGGCGAGGGAGTTTTAACGGATTTAAGTTCCGCGGTAAATTTTGAAAGGCAGATGGTTTTATAGATAAGACACAACCCAGAGATTTCGCCCCCATTTTGCGAGGACTTTATGATCTGAGTTTTGATTTCCTATAGGCGCAAGCCCCTATAGTTAATTACCCCTCTCGATCACGAGAGAGAACTTTTGATTAAGGCTAGTCGTCAATCAGATACGTAGAGATACGCGTTATCTGGCATATATTAGCAGCAATGGACATTTAGAAGGATTTGAGAATTTGGAAAAAAGTTTGAATGGTTGGAAGATTTTGATATTTAGAATAGAAATTTCACCATCTTGCACTTAAAGCGGATGGTGGGGGACTGGATGGACCCGATCAAAATCCCATGGTTCTGTCGTCCCAAGCCATCGTGATCCTGGTCTACTTAGTTAGAGGAGGTAGCCGACCCAACCTGACAGAAGGATCCTTATCAGCAATCATGGGTTGCTTCGTCCAAGGGGACCTTTTAGACCTGGGGTGGATGTTTGTCGAAAGGGACAAATTTGAATTCACCTTACCTGACAGAGGGCTTTGTGCCCTATCAATCATATCCTATTGATTAATATCTCAAGAATTTGATGCCACTAAGAAACATATTGGCTGTGGCCATAACCAGTATTTCGTGATGCCATTTGGTGGCAAAACCACTCGGTTCAGAGAGCCCCAGGTCATAACCATTTATCCCATGGTGCTATTTGGCGGCAAAACTGCCGGTTAGACGACACGTACCACGTCTTTATTGGCAGGAGATTGTTTGAAAATGGATTCTAGTGATATTTTCGACTAGGCAATTGGCTCTATGTGAGATGAAGTAATTTTTAGATTTGTCCACCTCGATAAACTGTTGCGGAGGTTGGATGGATTTTGCTTTAAACACTTGATGATTGAATTTCAATTTTTAAATATTTTTGGGTTTTGGGAATTTGGGATTTTTGGATTTTGGAGGATCTGTAGGGTTTTGCATATTTGAGTGGAGTTTGGATGGCATTTAAAAAAAATATTTGAATCACTCCTCCGATTGAGATCTTCTAAAAAAAAAAGACAGAGATTGGCGCTGCCAACTAGGATGGAAAAAGCTATTTTCAAATGTTGAACATGAATGTCGTGGTTTTGGTGATTTAGGTAGAACTCTATAGTGAACCATTCAAGGGATTTTTTAGTGTCTGAAGGGGTCAGATGCTGGATACCTCACACGTAGACTTGTTGAACTACCGGGGGCATTTTTATTTGTAGTTTAAACCTTGTCGACTCTGTCTAGATGTCAACAGAGAATCGAGTTTCACAAACTTTATGCCTTTGTTAGTAAATTCTATTAATACAGACCTTGAAGGCCTAATATGAATGTATTAAAATAAATATATCGGTCACTATGTGGGCTCCAAAAATTTAGCCCCGGCCTCCACTCGCTTTTCTTTTTTTACTCGGCGAGGGAATTTTAACTGATAAGTCCCGAGGTAAATTTTGAAAGGTAGATGGGTTTGTAGATAAGACACTACCCAGAGATTTTGCCCTCATTTTGTGAGGACTTTATGATCTGAGTTCTGGTTTCCTATGGGCGCAAGGCCTTATAGTTAATTACCCCTCTCGATCACGAAAGAAAACTTTTGATTAAGGCTAGTCATCAATCAAATACATAGGGATAAATGTATCTGGCACATAGTAGCAGCATGGGTTTAGGGATTTTAAAATATTGGATTTGGAAATTAGGTTTGAAAAGTTTAGGTCTTTGGAATTTAAATTGGGAGATTTGATATTTAAAAATGGAAATTTCACCGTCTTGCACTTAAAGCGGATGGTGGGGGAGTGAATGATAAACCCGATCAAGATCCCTGGTTTCGTCGTCTCGGGCCATCATAGTTCCTGGTCTACTTAGTCAGAGGACGTAGTCGACCCAACCTGATAGAAGGATCCTTGTCAGCAGCCATGGGTTGCTTCGTCCAAGGGGACCTTGTAAACCTAGGGTGGATGTTTGTCTAAGAGGACAAATATGAATCCACCTTAGCTAACAGAGGGCTTTGTGCCCTATCGATCATATCATATTGATTCATATCTCAAAGATTTGATGACAATAAGAAACGTATTGGGGCTGGCCATAACAGATATTTCGTGATGCCATTTGGCGAAAAAACCACTCAATTCAGAAAGCCCTGGGTCATAACCGTTTATCCTGCGGTGCTATTTGGTAGCAAAACCGCCGGTTAGAGGACATGTAACACGTCCTTATTGGCAAGAGATTGTTTTGAGAATGGATCCTAGTGATATTTTCAACTAGGCATTAGCTCTATGTGAGCTAGAGTAAATTTTAATTTGTCCACCTCGGCAAACAATTGCGGAGCGTGGATGGATTTTGCTTTAAGTTATTGAACGGTTGATTTCAATTTTAAATATATGTAATTAGAATTTGATTGGAATTTTGGATTTTGTGGAACTTTGGATTTTTGTGCGTATTTGGGTGGAGTTTTGAGAAATATTTATGAACCCTTCTGGTTGAGATACACATTCAACACGGCCATCATCGGGGTATTAGGGGTTATTTCTCTTTGTTGATTAACCCTGTCAATCCTATCAACTTGCCGATAGGGGATCGGGTTTCTTGTAGGCTTTGTTCCTTTTATTTGTGAATTCATATTATTATAGGCCTTGAAGGCCTGATATGAATGTATTAAAATAAATATTCCGGTCGTCACGGCCACATATTTGTTTGTTGGTTTGAATCTTATCGACTCCTACTGATCAGTATAGAAGGATCGGGTTCGAATTTGAATTCACTTGTTGACCCGCGCAACATCCTTAGATGTCACGTGTGTACCAATAACACGCTCGTCGGGGACTATGCGGGTGTTTGGGGGCATTTTATAATTAATTATCGGTCCTTATCGACTCCTATTTATTTTCTTAGGAAGATTGGGTCCATATTTAATAACCCGCGCAGCATCCCTAGACGTCAAGTGTACCAATAACACGCTCGCCGGGGCCCATACGGGTGTTGATTGTATACCATCTTTTAGTGTACCTAAGTGTGTACAAACTACAGTGCATGTGCTAGGGTATTTTGGAATATTTGTGAAACGCCTTCTGTCCGCTTCCAAGAACGTCGCAGATCCGGTGGTGCGAAGTAGCAGCTTCTGAATATTGTTGTTCCCTGCTTCGTACAGGTAGACTGCCGTACACTACTCGTTTCCTTCTGCAGGTGAATCGTAGTGTACCAACTAATCTCCTGCCTTTAAATTTTTAGATGCATTCGCATGATGTTTTTGTTCGTGGTCATTACTTTGTATACAAGTCTTCTAGAACTGACTGCATGATCTGCCTTCGCCGCCAATCTTTTCATGCAATGCTGGTAGTCATCATTTGCAGGGAACTATTATATTCTTCCATGAGTAGATTGACATTAATTGTAGGAGTGTTATATTCATTGCCACTCCTTTAATGTCACTAATAGAGTTGTTGTATGCATTACAAATGTAAGAAACTTCTCTTTTACAAGATCTACTGCATGCATCACAATTCATTACATTCGTTGTATGTCTACCTCCTTCATTCACTTATGTTCATCACTTGTATGCCATTTGTATTGTATCTTGTTCATAGATGCATTAGAGATTTCATGTCATTACTCATAGTCAAGTTGTGAATTTATCTTGATCGTTGCTAGTGGATGAAAGGAGTTTCCTTTTTGCTCATCGATGTTGATTAAAGGGAAATCATTGCATTCATAATATATCCATCATTATTGGTTGTAAGCTGCTATATTCACTTGAACTTCATTCATGCTTGTAAGCCAACTATCCCCTTCACTACATGTATTTTGCATGCATTCATAAGAATTTTTGTTTGTTGTAGGCTCTTTGACCTCCTTTGTAGACCATTGTTCATTCATTGATATTTAGCTAAATAATCAAAAATATCATCTACCGTTTGTATGAATTAGGATGAATGCTACAATCCAATCATTGTCATTTACTTGAAGGTTCCTCCATATTTATTTAAGAGCTTCACATTTTGATTGCAAGTACATTAATTGGAATGGGATGTAGGAATCATAAGTCTCTCATATATCTTCCTTTGCATCTAAGTTGGAGCTTACCACTTGTAATATATACAAGTTATATCTTATACGGTTCATTTGAAATTCTTTGGGTCATCATCAAAATCAAGTCCAAACTCAAGTTTGAGTTTGTCTAGTTCAAGCTTTTCTCCAAGTTTGAGTTCAAATGATTCGAATCATGGCTCTTTTGAGTCAAATGAGATTCAAATCCAAGCCTTGTTGTAGTTCAAGTTTTAAGTCCACAAATAATATTGTTAAGTTTAATTCAAGTTAAAGTTTCTTATACTTGTTCTTTTGAATTTAATTCAAAATGTCATTTGGTCCAAAATCAAGCTCACTTCATCATCCTCCATTGTACGAGTTCCCTGTGGTCCAACTTAAATCTTTGCTTGAGTTCAAACATGTTCAAGTCCAAATCAAATGAGTCCTTGTTGAAGTTCAAAAGAGATTCCAAGTTCATGTTCAAGTTCATTTAGAATCGAATTCATTTGGGTTCAAGTTCATTTAAGTAGATTGAATCAAGTCCACAAGTCCCAATTTGTTCCAGTCCTTGTCTTATTTAAGACAAAATTTTGACAACCTCCCGGCGTCTCCCCCGTTTAGGGAAAAAACCAAGAGGCCGCCTACCCGCCACGTCAACAAAGACGTGCACGGTTGGTATTTGTGAGACACCGCGACGACGATTTTTTTGTTTTTTCATCCACCACGCTAACAAAGGCGTGCATGAGATTTTTTTATAGCATTTTAAAAAAGGGCAGTTTTGATTTCCCCCCCGCTCGGAGGTACTTATAAGTAACCCCGCTTCGCCGTAGGTGTCCTATCCTACCACGCACAACAAAGGCGTGCATGGGGTGATTTTCTGGTCCGCCACGAACATTGAAGCAAGGTTTTGAGTTTAAGGTGATTACTCGCCCCGTCGTAGGCGTCAAATCGGGGTCCCATCCCACCACGCGCAACAAAGGCGTTCATGGGCAATATTCCAGTCCGCCGTTAACTTCGAGAGCGAGAATCTAAATTTTAGAAAAATTTATACCTTCGCGGGGTTGTTGGTATTGGCATATAGATCGAGGGAGAGAGAAGAGCTCTCTTATTTATTAATTATAAGAGATTATGATTAATAAATAATAAGTTATAATTAAAAGTAATTAATTATAATTAATTTCAATTAATTATAATTAATGGTTATTAATAATAATTAAAATAATTAATTATAATAAATTTAATTTAATTACAGCTTATTATTAATAATTAACTATAATTAAAGATATTCGGCTTCTTCATGGGATTTGATCGAATGAGTGTGTGAGGGAGAGAGTTACCTATACAACAAGCGAACTCCTGCTGTTGCTTCCGATTAAAATGTTGTAACTTTCGATCCCAACAGGAAAAGGAAGTCGTCGCTGGAGCTGAGCCAAACAGCCACGAAGGGATCAGGGAAGGGCTTAGGTAGGTCTCTCTCTCTCTCTCTAGACCGACGGTGCTTGCGAATAAGGAAGGTGTCTCGGTCGGCTTGTAGGTCGGGGCTTGGATTGCGGCTAGAGGCGTCGGCATAGTGACGGGAAAGGAGGGAGGAGGGAGGAGCTGGTAGTGAGAGCAACAACGAGATCGGGAGGAGATTGGAGGAGAGGGGATCGGGAGCGGGCTTTTGTATGACGTTGTCTGGATCAGAAATAGCAAACGAGGGAGAGGGAGGAGCTCGGGATTAAGGAGGTCATCCAAGCAGAGACGAGAGCTTCTTTCAGTGTCGTATTTAACGACCCCGAGGGAGGTGCGATCGAGGCGGGCTCTGTGAGTGACAAGCCCTGAAGCGGCGCCGACTGCAGGATATGGGGCACTGTAGCAACGGTGTGATCTCAACTGGATTTGCGGCATGGGAAACAACATGTAATCATTTTAGCAATTGTTTATTTTGTTTTTTTTTATTTTAATGCAGAGGTCAACACACTATAATCTTATATTTGTTTAATGGTTCGAACCCTGTTGACTCCTATTGATCCGTATAAAAGGAGCGGGTTCAAACATCAATTTACTTATCAACCCGCGCAGCATCACTAAACGTCATGTACATACATATAACACGCTCGTCGGGGCCTAAGTGGGTATTTTATAATTTCATTGATTTGATATACCCCTTTGTGTACCTGTGTATACAAACTACAGTGCACATGCAAGGGTATTTTGAGTTTGGAAATGTCTTATGTTTGCTAATATGAGTGTTGTGGATCCAGTGTACTGTAGCAGCTTCTGAATTGAGTTGCTCGCTGCTTTATACAGGTAGACTGTCGTGTACCACTTGCATCATTTATGCCAGTAGATGGTAGTACACTAACGAATCTCCTATTTTTGTTCGTACATGCTTGTATTCGTTGTAGTTTTTTGGCATCATAACACATCCACTACCGCTGCAGGTAGATGTATTCATTCACTGACTGAAATTGACTTTAGGATACTGCATTTACTGAAGTCTTTCTGCATCTACCCACAAATGGCGTGTAGTACATACATCTATATTTGTAGAGAGAGCTTGTATGTATTGCAGATCTTTATCCTTGATTGTAGAAGGTTGATACATTTGATTAATGTTGGGTGATTATCGACTGTAGGGATGATTTAGTATCCACTGAATATTAATCATCATCACCTATAAGTGAACTACTATATGTGTGACTTCTCTACATTTGCTTGTGGTTAGTATGCTGAGCATATAACAAGTCTTCTATGACGATCCATAGGGTTTGTAATTATTTGTACTTGTTATGCATCCTCTACTTCTACTGGTAGAAGATCAGTGTATTTGTCACTGCCTTATTAGAAATTGTATAAGTATCTCAGTGCTTCTCGTAAGCTCCTTGTACCCTTCTTATAGATGACATGTTGTGTGCACAGTGGGTCTTCTACAAATTTCCATAGGCATTTGCATTTGTTATACGTCCGCTTCTTCATGTAGAGAATCAATGTATTTGACCTATGTTGAATTATTGTCGATGATGTGTTCTGCTTGTGAACACCTCATATTGCATATTAATTGTTATGGTTTGTTGAGGTTCAGTGCATTTATCTGATAATTACTCATCACCCCCGCGTATGTATATTACTATGCATATGACACATCTTCCATCATTGCTAGTAAGAGTTCACATTCGCTACGATCTTCTATCTCATTCATGTAGAAAATCCATCACACTGGTGTAGTATTCACCAACACTACTTGTAGATAAGATCATTGTATGAATGAAGAGTCTTATATGTTAACTTGTAGGATCTTGTATACTTTGCCGGTGTGTTACCCTTATTTGTACCTTTGCTTGTATGTTGAATTATTGTTGATAATGGAGACTTCAATATATTCATATGTAAATCTTTTATGAATATCCCCATTGTAACTGTCTTTGCTCATCAAGTTCATATGATTTGCTCTTATGAGTGAGATATAGGGATTCTATTCACCATAGGTCATTGCTTATAATTGTTTGTTGATGCTTGTAAGAAAGTTAAGCTTGTAGTTCTCTTGCATTTAGTTCATTTGAACTTGAGTTCCCTTGCATATGATTTACTCAAGTTCAAATTCTGCTCAAAGGTTCACAAGTTCGAGTCCAAGTACAGTTCAGGGTTAAGATGAGCCTCTTCCCATCATTTGAGTCTCCTGTGATCTTGTAGAGTCCAAGTTTGAGTTCAAGTTGAGTTTATGTCCACAGTACTTTGTTCATTTGAGTTTGATTTCACTTAAGTCAATTTAGTTCAACCAAGTTCAAGTCCAGATCTTTGTATATTATAGTTCTTGCATGTCCTTTTTTAGTTCAAATAGGTCCGAGTACAGTCATATTTTCACCCAAAATTTCAACACCCTCCCGTCGTCTCCCCCGTTTAGGGGAAAACTACAAGAAACTGGGTCTTCCCACCACGCGCAATAAACACGTGTATGGGGTCGTTGACGGTGACTGTTTAAAAATATAGTTTGCTTTCCTCTCGCTCGAGGGTACTTATGAGTGACCCCGTGTCGTTGTAGCTGCCGCATCGGGGTCCCATCCTACCACGTGCAATAAAGACGTGTATAGATGATTTTCCGATCCACCACAAACATTGAAATGGAACTTAAGGTGATTACCCGCCTCGTCGTAGCTGTCGGACCGAAGTCTCATCCCACCACGCGCAATAAAGGCATGTATAAGCAGTTTTCTGGTCTGCCGCAAACTCCGAAAACAGGCTCTAGAGCTTAAGGTGAATACCCGCATTGTCGTAGGCGCTGCACCGGGGTCCCATCCCACCACATGCAATAAAGGCGTCTATGGGCGATTTTCCGGTTCGCCGCAAACGACAAGGGAGAGAATCTGAGTTTAGAAAAATTCATACCTTCGCGGGGTTGTCGGTGTTGGCATGCATGTCGAGGCAAGCGAGGTAGGCACTTGCATCTTATTATTATTAATTATGATTAATCATGATTGATTATAATTAAGCATAATCAATTATTATTAATTATAATTAATAATAATCAATTACAACTAATTATAATTAAATATAATTAATGTTGATTAAACATAATTAATAATAATATTTAATTAATTAACTATAATTAAATATAATTACTAATAAATGATTATATTTAAACATTATTAATTAAATTTAATTATTATTAATAGTAATTAATCATAATTAACTATATTTAATAATAAATAATTATAATTATTTATAATTATTTATAGTTAAATAGGATTTGAACAGATGTTTAGATCTTACAGCGAGATAAATCCTCCATTTTCTCTTTTTTTAAATAAATCCCGGATTTACTAGTGGATTTAGGGGATGTGGCCAAAGAAGCACATTGAAGGAGAAAGTTACCTCCACAGCAAGCTTCTGTCTCTACTTCCGATCGGACAAGAAGGAAAGGTCGGTAATGGGAGCTGGGGTTCGGCACTTGGGGAAGAAGGACTAGGTAAGGAGGCAACTCACACCTCTCTCTCTCTCTCTCTCTCTCTCTCTCTGAGATCGGGATCGGGTCTTGGTCACAGCAGGTCAGAGAGGGAGACGGCAAGGTGAGAGCTTGGGCTGGCTTCGACTTAGAGGAAGCAGGAGTCTGAGCTTCGGTTTGGAGGGGAACCAGTGTTGGGGTGGAGGTTAGGGCTTGGAAGCTTGCGGTATGGAGGGAGGAAGAAGGGAGTTGAGGGTTTCGGTCGGTGGAAGGTCGGCTTTGAGGTCAGAGATCTTCCGTGAGTTCGGAAGAAGTGACGGGAGAGGTAGGGAGCTTCATCGGCTAGGGCAGAGGAGGGACTTTGACGGGAGAGCAGAGGGGGGGATGGAGGAGCTCGGGAGGAGTTCGGTAAGCAGGCCGAGAAGCAGAGGGGTTCGGTTGCTTTTAAAGGCCTTGGAGAGCAACGATCAAGGAGCTTCATACGGGAATCCCGCGAGGAGACGCTAACGGCACCGAATGCACAGGGATTTTGACCGGATTTTGGGCATGTTTTGTGGATCCACCGGGTATGATTTTGATTTTTTTTTTCTTTTGTTCCTTTGGGTATATCTGTGGAGGTCAACAATGAAAAGTGACAAATATAGGTCAAACTTTAGGGTGTGGATACTAAAACTGAAAATTTAAATGTGATTCACATGATGTCCCATTTTAAACATTGGTGCAGAACTGTAAATAGCACAAATAAAATGACACCACTGTATTTTTATCTCATGTTTAAAATGGCACACCATATGACTCCCATGTAGTTACTAAGATACATTTGCAATCAATATATTTAGATATATTAATTCATATCAATCTCAAACTATAAAAATGCGTAGTAATAGCTTCTGATGCAGCAATGAAGGGATGTGATCATCCCATTTCACATGATGGACGATCACGTCAATCCCCCAGAAGACTTTATGATGGTCAAATTTCTTTGACGTTTGACTAAGACGCATTGGTAGTGTAGGCCTCCTAACAAGATCCTGCCTCTTTGGCACTAGGTTTTTATCTTGTTCCCATCCCTACAGCGCGACATGCACCGCTGAAGCGACAAGTCATTTATCAGGGGGAATCCAATATTCTCCTCCTACAAAAGACCTTATTGAATATTTTTTTGGCTTTTGTAGGTTTAAATATCAGATTGTCGTATTAAAAGCCTAAAAGTTAAAGGCACGGCATATTAAGAGGCCATAATTAATCAGGGCTTTAAATTAATCCACTTAATAAATCAAAGACAGATAACACGGATATGAAAGCTTAAGTGGCGTTTAATAGTAAACTGAGATATTGTTAGAATGCATTTTAACATAAGCTAATCTCCGAAATTCATAATGCTTTTTCAATACGTTTTTTTCTAACATAAACAAATATCTTACATTGTTGATAAAACAGGATTGCAACAGGCCATTAAAAGATCCAAGGAAGAGCATTTGTTCACGAGAAAAATAATATAAAAGATGACAGAGACCCAAATTAGTCCAAATCAAAGACCAGAAGCACATTTGGAAGGTTCAAACCATAATTTGGATTACCAAACGGTTTCCAAGCGTAACATGCTTATATTCGAATCGAGTGACTCAACGAGACGAATCCAACGAGCCCAAGATCGTCAAATTATGGCATCCTTAAGGCCTTCAAATGCCTAACAAACGGTTCATGATCAAGGGATTCAATATCGGCCGTTCATTCAAACCACTCCCAATTCACCCCTTAATTTCCTCCTATTTACTAATCATGCCACTCTCAAAAAACTATAAATAGATCACTCATTTCTCATAGAAAGGGACCCCAAAGGGCCGGGGGGAAGGGTAAAGGAGGCCCAAGCAAGGAGAGAATGAAGAAAAGGAAGAAAAGGAAGAGACTCCTCGACCACCGCCGAACTTTCACTTAGCAGCCAACCGACGCGAGAGTTCTGCCCGATCGCCAATTGACGCCGAAATTAAGCAAGGAAGAAAAAGGAAATGAAGAAAAAGAAGAGACTCCTCGACCACCGTCATACTTTCACCCGGTAGCCAATCGACTCCTGAGTTCTGCCCGACGCCAATTGACGTCAGAATTAAGCAAGGAAGGAAAGGAAGAGACTCCTCCTCGACCACCGTCATACTTTCACCCGGCTGCCGACAAACGTTGGAGTTCTGCCCGTCCGCAGACCGTCATTTGATTTCTACTCGACACCGGCTTCTGCCTATCTCCGGACTTATGTCTGTCGCTGGACTTCTACCTGATGTCGTACTTCCGCATGTCACCAGATTTCTACCAAATGCCAGACTTCAACCCATCATCTAATTTCTACCTGACATCAGATTCCACCCATCATTGGAGTTTCTCCTGTCGCCAAACTTTAGTCAAACTTCTACATGACGCCGAACTTTCTCTCGTCGTCGAGCTTTTACCCATCGTCGGATTTCTACCCGACACAGGACTTCTGCCCGTCGCAAGAATTTTGTCGGATTTCTACCCAATGTCGGACATCCTCCGAACGCCGGACTTCAACCCGACCGCCAACTGATGCCGGATTTGAAAGTTCGTTAGGGATGTTAAGCCCTTATGAACTTAGTTCCAAGCTAACCAAGAGGGGGGGGAGTGAATTGGTATCTTAAAATTTTCTTTTCACAAAGAATAAAAAACACATAAACCAAACTCACACCACAAAAATAAATGCGGAAATAAACATGCAGAAGCAAGAAAACAAGAACACATAAATTTATAGTGGTTCGGTCAACTCGACCTACGTCCACTCCTTGGAGGCATCCTCCAAGTATTGCACTACAAAACGTGACTCTCCTTTAGCCCCCACGGCTAGGCGGAGAAACCCTCACAAGAACCTCCTTT
>NW_021319550.1:0-34359 GCF_001605985.2 Dendrobium catenatum | reverse complement strand
ACACACACACTTGAGAGACTTAGAATTTCTGTTTAGGGTAGACTGATTTTGATTAGATGTTTTTTTTGTTATTATAGAACATTTCATTTATATGTTGGATATTTCATTTGTATGTCTGTATATTTTATTGTTCGTTTTTAATTGTGCAATGAATGAACTTTATGTTTAATTTGAAACTACTTAGTGAATGTTCAATAAAATGTTCTGATCAAATCTATTATTACATGCATGTAGCATGTCTTTATGTTTAATATTTGATATATATATATATATATATATATATTCACTCAAACAAAAGAGGGAGTTTTTTTTTTCCTATAGGTTTCCATCATATTTTCAATTGAATATCAACTAGAAATGGAGATACGATGCGTGTTTTACCATCAAATACATTTTCGCCGGAAATACATATTTTTCGGCAGAATTTTTCGATTTCCGACGGATATGGACAGCTGGTAATAAGAGAATTTCTTGTAGTACATTAGAACTAGATCTTGGTTGAGATGTAAGATAATATGCGGGCAAGATTGGAGGGTTTTGAATGAAAATCAAGGGACGCAAGAGGATGATGGCAAATAAAGGGATTGGAGACATAATATTTGGACATAAATAGGGGATACTAGTTTTCACGATTAACAACGTTGGATCTTATAGAGGGATCGTGATGATGAAGAAGGCAAAGATAGAGATGAGATGAAATAAGTCACAAAGGTAAAGATTTATTTTTTGTCTATTTCATATTTGGTGAGATCAAGAGGAGACATCAACAACACCAACAACAACAAATGGTGGACATCTATTGGGATCGAAATGGTAGGTTGGAGATGCTGCATAATGCATATATATATATATATATATATATATAGCAGAATAATTGTTGCGATGGAGATTGGAAGGTGAGTATATGCAAAAATGGCAGGGAGTGAAATGATGGGGAGATCAGTGACAAAGGCGACATTCGGAGTGGTGAGGCTCAGCAAACAACACCATTGATGCGAACCCATTTTTGGGCAAGGCATAAAACCTTGATTCTTGTTTTAGCCGAAAACTACAAAATATAAGGGGGAAAATGATTATAATTCATAATAGGGGACACTCAACACATTTTTTTTATAAATTCCCGTAATTTTTCTAATAAAGGAGTATTTATAGGAGTACAAGGAAACCTAAACACAAACTATACATAAACATATAATATTCAATGACTATTTATCAACAAAATGACTCAAAAAAACCTATCAATCTACTCATTATATTTTTTAATGCACATAATCCATTATAGATCCCTAGCAATAATCAACAAACAAATAAATGGGAGAACAAAGGATAGCTTACCAAAGATACAAATTAAACATGACAACTCATAAGGCCCATCATTGTTTTAAAACTGAAAGGGAACTTAAATAAAAATAAAGGAGTCCACCCGCCAGTGGATATACCGTGGGGCCAGAGGCTCGGCCCCCACTAGTCCACGTAGAAATAAAAGCCCACATCTTGCATTACTGTTTTAAAAGCCCATCTAGAAATAAAAGCCCACATCTTGCATATTAGTTTTAAAGCAAAAAAGGGTGACCAAGGATTGAACTCGAGTTCCCAGTTTAGAAAAATAACATTGTACCCATTGGGACAAAGAAATTCATACCATGCTCTTAACAACTTTTTTACTTAAATCCTAACTAAATCAGCCAAAATATAATCTAATTATTTCTTGGCTTGGTAGAAATTTTGCATCACTAAAAATCATTTTATATAAAGAAAACATAGGTGTAGGTTATATTTTTCTTAATAAAATTAATGCCTAATTTTTTTAAGTAAAATAAGATAATAATAGATTTGTGTGTAATATAACTAATAAAATATAAAATGATGAATTCAATAATTTATTAAAAATAAATATTGATACTCTTGAAAGATCAAAATATTATTTCTCTAT
Source organism: Dendrobium catenatum (assembly GCF_001605985.2). NCBI lineage: Eukaryota > Viridiplantae > Streptophyta > Magnoliopsida > Asparagales > Orchidaceae > Dendrobium > Dendrobium catenatum. The sequence continues at coordinate 32,426 of NW_021319550.1, read as the reverse complement.
GAATTATTAAATAGGATGAATAAAAAAATCACCCGAAAAAATTGAGTATTTTGAAAATCATCGATTTGGGCCGCCACAAATAAAATTTTTTAGCTCAATCACTATTTCCATCATGATATTTGATCATAAATCTAACATGTAGGAAAATCTACTCGAAGAACGTCATTTGGAGCCCCATGCATTAGATTTAACATTTAATGTCACCAAAAATAAGAAACAATCCAATGTAGCAACACCAATCATTAAAACACAATGATGAATAGATAGATGGATACCATTGATTTAATTTAGAAGCAGCTAGGAACACGAATAAATTGTGGAGGGACAACATGACAAATAAAACATTGTGACAATCTAATCAATCTTGCAAAAAGATATATCCAACAAGCACAATGGCATGCATATGACCATTAAAAAATCCCACAAAGCCAAGAAAACCTAAGAAACATCATACATAAGTCAAATGAGGTTGAATAAAGACTTAGAATTTTTAGGTACCTTGATAAGGTATTTTTCCAAGTTATTATTTATGCAAGAAAAATCAATTTAAGAAGCAAAATCCCAAGGATCTAGTGGTCTTCCCCCTCAATCTAAATTTAAAATTATTGATTAATGTGGAAATGAAAACTTGTGCATAAATTGGTTGCCCTTAAATAAAACTTCTTGAAAATATTGTTCATCTTTATCATAAATCCAAGCTCCTTTTTAAAATTTTGAACATTTACTTCAGCAAGCAATATGTCAATAGATGGGTGAGAGTAACACAATGACAATCCACCAAAATCTATTTGCCGCCAAAATTGCCCAAACATCGACTTTAATAATAGATCATCTCCTCATGCACATCAAACACTAATGTTCAATGTCTATAAAATATTGATCTCGAACAAAATCGTTTTGATTCATCCAATTCTACTATTCTACAGACGATGATCGAGTCATATCACCTTAAGGTTGTCCTACTTCCAATGAGTGATTTTTAACACTTTAGCGGCCGACATATATGCAAGCCTTCCTAGTCCTTTGTTTTCACCACCTCAGAAAAAAAAAATCAAATTAGATAGCTAGTCTGACTATTGTCTAACCTTACATGTTTCAAATCAAACATTGCCCGAGACTAACCACCAAATGACATATGAAGTTTATTTTCCACCAACACCCAACGCTTATCTTTTTGGTCAACTGGTCCCAATTTGCATCTATCATTTCGACTACATTGTATTAATATCATTAATTATGAAAAGGACATTTTCTATAATACTAAACTCACCATGGTGGAATAATTTCAAGGAGGTAGGCCCGGTGAAATATCCACTTCAAAAATTTGCATATAAAAAATATTATCTCTAACTTGTTGCACACAACTTATCCTTGTATATGAGATTTTCATTGAGCACAATAAGATGATAAATTCTTCCTACCAGCCTAATTACTATTCAAGAATAAAACAAAACCCATAGTGAGCATTCCAATATGCAACAAAACGAGAAATTATCTCATCCAATAATTTTAAATTAAATAATTCTTATATTTGACAATTTTCACTTTTTAAATTTTTAAATAAACAAAACAATTCTAAAAGCAAATGAAAGAACACTTGGAAAATTAATAAAATCTATCAAATCATGCATCAAAATATATTCACCAAATATTTATTAAGCTTTTTGTTTAATTTTTTATTGGCATTTGCATTTTATAAATATGATAAAATATGTTCGCCACGTTTGCAAGTAAAAACATAATTTCTTAAATTATAATATAATTAATAAACTAATTTATTTTCATTTTTTAAAAAATCTTAATGTATTAATATTAACAAAGAAAAAAAATATTCAAAATTTTAAATTTATTGAATTAGGAATTCTATGGAAAAATAAGAATGCTAAGATAAAAAATAAGCGTTACTCGAATACCTAAACCCTAAACTTATTAAACTGAAGCTAATTATTTTATTATTATGTGCGATAGTTATTTTATCTTGCACATTTTCGCGGAAAAAAAAAGTTTGAAGTCATTTTTTCCTTGCTGATTTTACCCATTAAAAATAAAGGAACTGTTGGTTGGTGGCAAAACGATCAAAGGTCTTTAATACTTAGGGAAATGATGCGATTCTTCAGGTGGCGGTGCTTGCAAAGAAGTGTCCACTCATCTCATCGAAAAGAAGCGAGGGATAGCACTCAACTGATTTGCCAATACAGAAATATTCCATCAATCATATGCGATAATAAAATCTGATGGAGATGGTGATTGAAAGGGAAAGGAAATCAATTATTCTAGTTGCAGTTAAATGGACGTTAAAACCTAATAAAGAACACAACTCTCATTGAACTATTGGTTGAAAGCTTAAGCTTCCAACTAAGAGGTTCAAGGTTCGAGTCCATGTGTATGCGTTGTGTGTGTGAATTTGCCTTAAATGGCCTAAATGTCCAAAAAAAAAAAAAAAAACCTAATAAAGATGAATATCAAAGAGAGCGCTCGCATGAGGGCACCTTGGCGTCCCTTGCGCTTCTGTCCTTCGCGTCGCCACGTGTTGTCCCAGAGGTGGGCCTCAAATCGACCCGTCCACCTGTGCCTGCAATGACAACCACATGTGTGACATAGATCGTCGAGGTAATAATGCTTTTTCTAAGATATTCAAAAAGATGATATGTTGTGCATGCATGCCAATTTATTTATTTGGTATAAATCATTAAAAAAAAACATTCAAAAAAAAAATCAGAAAAAAAAAAATATTCAGCGACAAATGCGACTTTCTGCATAAAGACGCCTAATAAAAAAAGCTGTCATAGCTTACGCCAAATAAATTTAAAATTTTTGAACAAAATGCATATTTTGTTTTCTTTTTTAAGGGGTTTGAAGAAATAACCATGCAGAATAGGGTTGTCAACTGGGCATTTAAAAATTATAAATTTCATATGCATGCACCTTTTTTAAGATTTTGTAAACCACTTTGGACCTGTAGAATGCATCCTACTGATAAAACACAAATTATTCTCAAAATTACGAGAGTTCAATAAAACTACTTATTCTTCTCATCAATTAAAACCAAAACGTTACTCCAAGGGTTGCTTACCGGGTAACACCTCGGTAAACCGACGTTCTCTGGCAAGAAACCACCGACCCGACCGGCAGACTAATAGAATTTACAGCCGCAGGTTGTTGTTGACGCGATAAAGCAAGGTGGGAGTCGGTGGAATAACCAGCAAGGCAGAGGAAATTGTTCCCTGTGGCCGACGAGGAATCTTCAAGATCAATGGAGACAGATATCGGGACATCTGTCATGGAGGAGGAGAAGTCCACCACATCATCTATAGACAAATCGGCAACTAGAGGCAGCGAGTGATGACTGTCGAGGAAATTCTCCAGTTTCACTGCTGGGGGCTCGGAAGTGAGGCAGCGAAGCTCGCCATCCCCATCGAAGTAAAGTGGATCTGGTATGAGCATTTCCACCAAAGGAGAAGGGAAGGAGAGCCAATTCTTCGCCGGTGTCATAGTTTCTTTATGCTTGCTAAGAGAAGAAAAGGATAGATAACGTGCCAGGGAGTTAGGAAATCGGAATTCTGAAGTAGATTGCGATGATTATGGTTTCAGTGAGAGGAGAACGAGAAGATTTGCATACATCTCTTATTTTCAAGAGTGGATTATATCGACAACTTTCAGAATGCAGAGTACAGAAATATGTATCGCCGTACTTTGTGGCCGTCGAAAAGGAGAGAGAGAGTATTAGGGTCATTTCTATAAATATATTTATTGCCCCGGCAAAAAATGGGGAACAAGGGCATCTAAGGTAGGTAGAAGCGAATGATTTTTTTCCTTGTTTTGGTTCAATTACCCGAATGACCTCCGTCTGCCCATTTCACTTCGATTTGGAATTGATAGGTAAGCGTATTTGGTTTTATTTTTGAAATTATACAAATTGCATTAATTAAGAAAGGAAAAGATATAATCAATTAAAGAAAAAGAAGTCTAATCAAGTCAACAGACTTTGATGGAAATTCAGTCTACAAAATATCCCAATCAAAATCATATTATTACAATCTTTAGAAATGAATTCAAAATTAACATTCTTAAATATGTTTAAAAATGAAAGGCCCAGCCTTTGAGCTTTATTGTTTCTATCTAAAGACACATTTATCGAACTCTGAAGCATCTTAAAGATATTTACATTATCACATTCTATGATTATCCCTTTTTCACCAACATCCATTCTTGAATTGAGTATTCAAAATCTATGATAGCCTTTAGATCCAAAAAAGAAATGTCCCATTGGATTAATTGCTTTCTATATGCACAAAGCATTGTTCCTTTATTATCTCTTAGTACACTTGCTATTCCAAACATATTGGATTGCATAATAGCCGCATCTACATTCAGTTTAATCCAATTTTCTGGTGACGGACACCAAGCATTCGATAGCAAATATTGTTGATTGATATCCCAGTTCTTCTTGATTGGAAATAAATGCAAATATGAATAATGAGATAGAATTTATGTAACAATTGACGAAGCTGATGGAGCATATTTCCTATGCTTAAACAAGTTTCTAGCTTTCCAATTCGAGTGGAGGAGGGTGCCAAGAAGAAAAAGACAGCTTAGAATGCTGATTAACACCCTAGTGATCCGAAAAGATATTACAACTTGATGAAGAAAGAGCAATGCTGATTGCATTTGAAGCAATATAAACCACACCGAGCTCTTTATCGCCATGTCTAACATTTTTTTTTGTTCTTCAAAGAAAAATAAACAATGGAATAATAGAGATTAGCAATAAACAGATTGAATCTTATTAGCATCTTCAATTTTCCTATACAATCCAAAAAAGAAGAAAACTTTGGCACTTTAAATCCCACTTATTTTGTAAATTGATCAATTGAATTAGCTTCTCATAAAAGACAGCAAAATGTTTTGTATTCTCCACTGCAATACAACATCTCAGGCAACTGTTAAGATCCAACAATCTTATATACATTAAGAAATCAAATGTTGGAATAGCATTGTTAAGAATTATCCACCAAAAACATTCCACACGTGGAGAAAGCTTTAGCATTTTTAGCCATTTCCACTGTACGCCTTCAGCATAATCCGATACATTCTCCTTGTTAGCCATTGAAGCAATTGATTTACCCGAAAACCTATACATAAGCTCCATAGTATCATCAACTACTTCCAGAATGATCTAAACCTGTAGAATTAACTCAACTAGATCAATTCCAAAGTATTTAACCATCTCAAATTGGTTCCATTCTCCTCCTTTAATAAAACTTTCTAGAGAAGGAAATTTCTCATCAAAAACTACAATAAACGTAGGACACATTACAAAACTCCTATCTAGAAGCCATAAATCTCTTAAAATATTAATAGAAGAACCTGAAGCAACCTTCCATCTAATCAAAGGCCAAAGAGATTGAGCTCCTTTCAACAAGATTTTCCAAGTGGAAGAGCAATTTTTTCTACAATCATCATTCCAAAAACTATTACCATATTTTGCTCTTAATGATTCATTAAGTAATGATCTAGGTTTATTACTGTAATTCCAAGCGAAGTTTGCTCTTAGTGGCCAAGCAATAGAAACCGCAGAGTGAATTCCCCTCCCTCCTTCCTCCCAAGGTTTACAAAGGACACCCCAAGCCACATAGTGAAGACTTCGAGCATTCCCTGGTTTGTTCCATAAAAAATATCTTCACATCTTATCTAATCTTTTCAAAATGCTGAGAGGAACGAGTGAGAAACAAAGAAAATTGATATAGCAAGCATCACAAATTTAAGCAATACAAGTTTCCCAACTAAAGAAAAAAACTTGTTTCCCCATCCATTCATTTTACTAGATGCTTTCTCAACATTATAATGATAATCAGATGAAACCAACCTTCTCAAGCCAATTTTAAAACCCAAGTACCTCAATTAATTGACTTCCTTGTACTTAAATAATTTTGAAATAGTCCTACTTTTGGCTCGATCAACAGACTTCCCAAAGACCAATGAAGATTTATTGAAGTTAACTGATTGACCGGTCCATTTGTAATATTCAAAAATAATTCTCCTTATTCTTCTCAAATAGATGGATTTGGCCTCAGAAAACATTAGCACATCATCAAGATACAAAAGGTGAGAAATTTTAGGAGCCAAGGCAGCTACCTTAATGCCTAAATCCTTACCATTATGAATAAAAGTATTAGATAAAAGTACATAGCACAATATAAACAAATATGGAGATAGTGGACACCCTTGTCTAAATATGTTTTTTGCTTCAATCCACTTTGAATTATTATCATTCATAAGGATAGAGAATTTAGGATCTATAACACATTCCATCAAAAGATTTGAAAAACCAATCGGAAAACCAAAATGAACCAACACTGCTTCAAAGTAGGCCAATCCATACTATCATTAGCATGTTCCATATCAACTACCTTCTTCAAACATTCATAGCAATGCATCAAACTTTGAAATTTAGGTACATTAATACCCCATTATCTCAAGATATCTAATACTTCTAAAAGTTTCATACAATGGGATGAAAAATGCTCCAAGTCTTCAACTTCTACACAGCCTCTCGGACAGCTGACATTATCTTATAGTTTTCTATAATTCAACCAAACATTTATAGGCAATGCATTATTAAAAAGTCTCCACCAAAATAAGAACTCCCTAGGAGAGGCTTTTAATTTCTTCATCTGCTTCAAATCTTTCCAATTTTCTTCATAATTTGAAAATGAGATTCATAAGCCACAACAACTATAGATCTTCCTAAATTGGAATTAATTAGTTCAATCTTATCTTCTTAAAGCGTCAATAAAGATAGGAGTTTGCATAATCAAAATTTTCATTTCTTCAAAAAAATGAACCTTCAATGCATCTCTTTTCCACCTTCTTTCTTCATTAATAATAAAAGAAACCTTCTTATCTTGAAGCACTGTCAAATTACAGATTGAAGGCCACTTCCTCAAACATCTATCAAGTAGCCAAACATCTTTTATAATGTCAATTTTAAAGCTGGAATATACTTTCCTTCTAATAATAGATTTCAAAAAATAAGCACCTTCTTTGATTATTCGCCATGAAGGGGAGGCATTTCTTTTAATTTGATCATCACATATTCCATCTATATATTTTTTCCTTCAATACTCTCTTAATAAGAGAATTATAATTTTGTATATAATTCAAAGCAATATGAGATCTAAGAGGACCTTATCTTTCAGCAGCCCCTTAAATGCCAAAGCTACCTAAATTTATATAAGAACAAAAAGTATTCCATGATATGTAATGAAAGCCATGCCTTCGTTGTTCCTTATGCCAAAGATAATTTCTAGAAAATCTATCAATTTCCTTTAGAACACTTTTTAGGAACAAAGAATGAGTCAATAAGAATGATGGAAAATATGTAGATGTTGTTTTAATTAACACAATTCTTCCTACATGTGATAAGGATCGAGAACCCCAAGTGTTTAATTTTTCCATAGCCTTATCCAACACTAAATGGAAGTCTTATGCCTTCATTCTGTTTAAAGCCATTTTAACTCCCAAATAGGTGATCTTGTCAACAGAACAAAGTCGCATAACTTTATTTAATTTTCTTCTCCTTTTTTTTTGAAACCACCTTTCGATACATAACCATAGACTTTTTTGAATTTATATGGTGACCAGTCCATTCACAATAATCATTCAAAATCTGATTCAAAAGTTTGTCATTGCATTTAGAAGCCTCAATAATAATCAACATATCGTTAGCATATAGAAGATGGGATAATTTTTCAATATTAGCAGATAATGTAATGCCTATCTAATTAGCTTTAGCTTGTAAGGCTTTGGATAGAAGTTTATAACATAAAATAAATAGGCATGGAGATAGTGAACAACCTTTCCTAAAGCCACATTCAGCTGTTATCCACTTTGTCATTCTTCCATTAATCATAATGGAGAATTTTGGATAGCCAACACATTGCCTAATCAAATTTATTATCTTGTCCGGAAAACCCATAACCTTCAATGTTTGATTTAATGTATCCCAACTCATACTATCATAGGCTTGCTTCATGTAAAGTTTCAAAAGCATAAAACCTAATTTTGCAATAGAGAATCTCATTCAATTCAAAATCTCATGAGCCAAAAGGAAATTATCAGGAACATTTCTATTAGGAATAGAAGCTCCTTGAAATTCAAAAATAATACTAGGAAGATAAACATTTAATTTACTTAAAATCATACCCAAAGCCATATTATATATAGTATGGCAAAAGCTGTTGGTACATAATTTGGAAAATTCTGAGGCATTATATATGAACTATAGAAATTAGAACAACCATCATCTCTTTCCAATATTTAGGCATGATGCCCAAAATAATAAAGTCATTAATAGCATTCCACGTTTCATTTTTCACAATACTCCAAAAAAACTTGAAGAAGCATGCATTGGCCCCATCAGTACCTAGCGAGTTATTATTACTCATCTTCAAAATAGTAGAATAAATATATGCTTTAGTAAAATATAAACTCAAAGCTTTTTTCATGTCTTCATTTAATTGATCTTCTAATTCAAAGGATATCCAATTAAGTTGATAATTATGCATTTTCCTTTTTTTCATCAAGAACTCCTCAAAAGCTGAAAGAATTACTTCATGATCTGTCTCAATAATGCCATTAGAGTAAGAAAACTTATTAATCATGTTGGCATATATTCTAGCAATAGCATAAGCATGAAAAAAATGAGAGTTTTGATCACCTTCTTCCATCCATTGTATCTTTGAACGTTGCCACCACCAAGTAGCAATTCTAATGAGGGTAACATTCAGCTCATGAACCTTTTTCCTTAGGATCAACAGTTTTTTTGCGCTCAATACCTTCAGCTTTGTCACCTCTTATTATAAAAGTAAGATTTCACTTTATAACGATAGCTTAAGAATTGTCAATTATTTCAACTTAATTTTACTACATTAGTAGAAATTTTGAAGGGATTTGTTAACCTTCCTCTCAAGGACATCAACAGTAGACCCGTAATATCTTATACTCCAAGCTTTTGCAACAACACCTTTCGAAGCTTCATAAGAACACTAGATGTTCTCAAATATGATATCTCTATACTTAGCAATAATAGAATTTGTTAAATTGAGTAATAATGAACAGTGATCAAAGGTGACTCTTGGGAGATGTTTAATCATTGTAAAAGGAACATACATCAATGCTTTAAAATTTAAGCAAACTCTATCAACTCTCTCCTATATACAAGCAAGGACATCATTTTTATTGCACCAAGTATATTTGGGTCACATCATGAAAATCAATCCTAGTAATGAAGTCCTTCATCTCTTGGAGTCCTTGAGAGAACAAGAACATTTTTCCACCTTTCTTCTCTTTCTAAGATAATAAACAATTAAAGTCACCTCCTATAACACAAGGATTATCACTGTCATTTGTTCCTTTATCAATTTCCATATTTTCCTTCTTTCATAAAGATCTTTATTCCCATAAACAATAGACATCGTCTGTGAAAAGGCCTTTATGAGAGATTAATTTCCCAACTATATAGTGGTTAGAAGAATTTAAAATGGAAAAGGATGACATCTTATCTTTCCATAGAGCAAGAATACCTCCTGATGTTCCATTAGCAGCATAATGAAAGAAATCCTAATCATCACCAACAATTCTTTGAACTTGAGCTTTATCCAAAATTTTTTTAATTTAGTTGAAGAAAACATCATTCTCAAAAATAAAACTCCTCAAATAATAGGAAATTTTTTTTTTTTTTAGCTCCCCTACAATTCCAAAAAAAACAGGGAAGAGATTAAAGATGAAATGGGGATGAGGCCCCAACCATTTCATTACCTCCTTCACCTTTCTTTGTTCTCTGGCTTCCCTTAATTGGACCCAACAACTTTAACTCTTTAGAAAGCTTTATCTTATGTTGGACATATTTTGGTGTAATCTTTTCATCCTCAATAGTTCAAGGAGTATATTTTATATTATGATCTTCTACATTACCATTCATTCTACTCTCAGAAATTGATGAAACAGAACTTTATACCTTCTGATCAATCTTTGGAAATGTCTAATGGGATTTTACTCATTTCAATCCTCTAGAATTTTGATAATAATCCCTCTATCAAGAACTTCTTTCAATTCTAAACTACAATTTTCATCAATTGCACCAATTTGGGTTACTGGATTTCCTTAACTAGACCATAAGCTTCATATAAACTTTCAACAGCTTCTCCATTCTTAACATCATTAATCTTTGTAGGTTCCTGCTCAACTGTAACATAATTTATACCATTCTCTTCAGCAACTGAAACACCTTCATCCACCTTCTCAAAATCTTTCTTCAATACCTGTTGTTCTACGACAACACCACTATTTTCTACTTGATTCTTTTTAGTTTGAGTAGCTGAGCCTCCTGAAAATGGTTTCTTCTGATGAAATGGTGATATAGGTCTATTGGCATATTTAAAGTACTTCTTGCAGTTTACATGAATCCACGGACCATATGAGTTTGTTTCATAGCTAATCTTATCACCACCAGATTCAACGAATATTAATTTCTTCAAAACTTCAGAGTGACCTATAGTATGCTTTTCTACACCAATATTTCGATTCATTGGACTTACAAATGATTGCTTTTGAATATTGCCTCCACTACTTAACTTGTAGTTTGAATGAGTATTACCAATTTTGCCACAATTAAAACAAAAAGAAGATATCTTATCATATTCAATTTTCTAAAAGAATCTCCACTAAGAACCTTCAATCGAAACTCCCAATAGAATTTGGGCATCCAAATTAATTCGTACGTAAAACCTTGCAAACTCCCTCCTACCCCAATTAAACATGTGGCCATCCAAATAAAGGGGAGTACCCACCCTAGAAGAAATCCATATATTATTTTTATCATCCCAACAATTTAGAGGGAGATGTGGTAAACATATCCAAATTATCGAAAATATATCCTTCATTATAGATGGAGAGAAGTGAGGATTCGAACTGTTTATACCGAATATACTTTTACTGACAAACCATAGTTCTCCACCCAGAATAAATTTTTTAGCTTCCTGAGATTGAAAGGAACAGATCACCCACTCAAATCCCAAACTGGTTATGTGAAATGAACCAAATTTCCTTCACTGATTTATTAGTGTTGTGCTAATAACAAAAAATAGAATAGAATTGCCAAACACCTTGATTACCACTGAGTTTTGAAGTCTCTGATTATTTTCTTCTTCATTTAGAGTGTTTAATTTGACAACAACCCCATCCTTAGTCATTTCAACAATAATATCCAAAGATACCACTTTGATTTAGGATGCTTTTTCCACATATTAGGGATAAAATTCTCAACATAAGCATCATATTCATGATGTTTTTTAAAACTTCACCATAGTCATTCTTAAATACATTATCATAAATAGTTAGAAGAACATTTTCTTCAATTACAGAGCTAAAGTTGCCTTCTTCTTGCAACGAGCTTTTAATAACAATCACTGTGTTGGAGAACCTATTAACTTTCAAACTTGGATTGGTCAACGATGAAGCATCTTTATCTAAGTGAGCCTTTTGAATGAAGATATTACATTTGACTTTATTGGAGATAGGGGATGATTTGAGGGATACATCCTCCAACACATTCTTACCCTTGCCTTTATATGAATCCATCTTCAAGGGTTTTGCAACATCAGACACTTCCTGATAACCAACAAAACACCAAAAATAGATTCACGTAAGTTTAAACTCTTACTTGACAAAGACCTACCATTAAGATGATTGAAAGAGATGGGTGACGATGATGGTTTCTGATCAAGCCTCACCATGGTCGTGCTGGAGGATGCTAAACTACCCATGAATGAAACTCAAATGGAAATTCAAAAGCTCTTTCCCTCTCTCTAAAAACATGGAGTTTCTCTCTCTAAATAGACTCCTATATGTTTAAGAAAACTAAGCCTATTTGATTAGTGTAATTAGAAATATCCTAAAATTTATCATTTTTTTTTGAATTTGCTATTCAACTATTGTGTCAACATATATCATAAAATTAGATTTTGCTTCCTATTTTATTATCATATATGTTAAATGTTAGAAAATTTTCATCGATAGAAATAATATTTGATGTCTTAGAGTATACAAAAATCTAATATTCAAATTACAAAATATTAGAAAATGTTTACATTAAAAATCATATAGCCTAGTCTAATTAAATCAATCCAACACGTAATGAATGATAAAATAATTGTCTCTTTCTCAGAGTTAAATAAAATGGGAGTAGTCACTATAATTTTATAATTTTTTAATAGGGATTATAGATTGCAGATGTCAAAAATCAGATAATTATGAGCCCAACAACTAAGTTAGATCTTAATGGAAGTCTATAGATAGTGGAAGCGACTGAGGGAGATGGTTATTAGTAATGATAGCCAAAAATGCAAGAAAACTTTTTAATTCTCTTATCTCTTTTCCACCTATTTTTTTAGAGAATTAGCCTTTATTTATAACCTTTTTAATATTGGCATATTGATGTTTTTGCTAGAATCCAAAGCACTCCATCGTACAGTTCATATTGACTCCCTTGATCATAAGTTATTTATCAAACATTTAAGTGTCATAAAAATGTCAAAATTAAGGGATATTAGGCTCACTATATTCATCTTATTAAATCACTCGATTTGACAATAACCATTATATAATCAATAGTTATTTAGTTAATCAATTTTATTTTCAAAGCTTCTAAACACATTCAAGTGCTTCATTTGAACTCATTTAGAGTTGGATTAGATAATTTGTGGCCTTCATAGGTTCATCTCATTGAGACATTTCATTTGATTATAAATTCTTTGAAATTTTGAGTTCATATCATCTTAAATTTAATTATAAAAATTTTTCATTAACATTACCGTGAAATCTGTACTGATTATGTAAAGTTTTAGTTGTCATATTATTTCCCTCTATTTTTGGACATCAAAGTTTATTACATCCTAAAATATATTCATCCTAAAATATATTCCAAATCCTTAAAAAATTTTGGAACAAAAATTAAGATTTTGAAAATGTTATGAGACACGATTGTTTCTTAGATGTTAGTATAGAGGTCCCCTCGGGGTTATGAACTATGTAAAATCTCTATTATTATAATTTGAGTTTTTATAAAGCTAGTACATTAATTAGAGCAAAATTTTTTGAAAAGTTTACACCAAATTCTTTAAATCATTTTAAATTTGATCACACAAGAACTCATTGGGCCATAAAAAGGCTAATGAATGCCCAAAAATAATTTTAGAAATCATAAAAATATTTGAAGATGCTTACTTGTCCAAGCTTGATTAGGCTAGGTAAACTAGTCATCAAGCCGACTGCCATTGGCAGCCTACCCATGCTATCTTGTGCATTTTCCTCTATTAAGACACTATTGAAAGTTCAAAGGATGATTGTGAAACCACTTAAGATATTTAATGAAACGCTAAACGAGGAGTGAATTGGTATTTTTAAAAACTTTTTAAAAAATCCTTTTGAAATATATAAATAAGTTCACAAACTTAAAATCAAAATCAAAATTTTCAATGCGAAAGTGAATTAGTAAAATAAATATTTATTTTTGAATTTTGATTTTAATAGAAAAATAATAATCAAAATTTTTTTATTCTTTTCTTTTATTTTCTAATTTTTATTCCTTTTTTTCTTTTTTAATCAAGAAATAAATTTAATCAACCACAAATCAGGTATCACAATAATCACCAATTCATACCAAATTATAAAATGTAAATATGAAACAAGTAATACATAGAAATAATTAAAAATAAAAGAAAAAAACAAACAAGAATTTTATAGTCATTCAGTCAACTTAACCTACATCCACTCCTCAGAGTCATCCTCTCCATGTATTATACAAAAAAAAAAATGTATCTCCTTTATCCCTCTTAGTAAAGAAAAAACGGCATCACAAAATCACTTCTACCATCGATACAACTGAGAACCAAATTGCCTTTCACCTATCCATGTACAATAAAGTAGTCGAATCTCTTTCACCTCACAGAGTGTGGCAGAGTAATTGAATCCCTTCCACCTTCCTCGGTATGGTGGAGTAGCCAAATCCCTTTCACTAGAATGGTAATGTGGAGTAGCTGAATCCCTTTCACCAACCTAGTGTGGCGGAGTAGTTGAATCCTGTATCACCAAAGGGGAATTCTTCCCAAAAATTCCCTCAAGATAAACCTTAACATATAGAGAAACTTAGGTCCAAGTTCACTAGTGTAACTTTGTAAAAACACCCTCTCACACTCCCTTTAACCCCCAAGGATTTTCTCCCTCTCTCACAAACTTCACCCATTTCTCTCCTTAGCTCAAAGTTCTCTCTTCTACGCTTTCTCACAAAAGACATAACCCTTTATTTGATTGACTAATCATAGGGATTAATTTATGTAAGTTGTAAAATATCATATAGTAAAATCTAAATCTTATGGTGTGATTAATTTAAAAGTATGATTAATTTAAAATTAAAAAAATTTAAATACTTACAAAAATTTGATTCGTGGCTAGGGATTTCAATTTAAATACTTCAAAAAATTATTTGTGCAATATGATTAGTTTAAAAATATTAACTATAAAATTAGCCATTTAATATTTTTTTAGATGTTTGATTGTACAATATAATATGGATAGTATGGTATGATTAGGTCAAAAAATTTATTATTTAATTTTCTCACTCCCCTATGTGTGTGTACGGTCGCCATGTTAGCATACACCTTTTACATTACTTTAACTCAAGAATTATAAAAATATAGATCCTTATAAAATATTTTCATATTCTACCTAATCTTAAGTCTTGAAACTTCTTGTATGGTGTGTAACATACCTGAACTGTTAGTGTACATAAAAAGGATATACAATATCTATGTTAGGAGAAATAAAAATGCAATCAATAATGTTTGTTATCATCAAAATCACATGATCAAAATCCAGGATTGAAATAATCTCTCCACTTTTTATGATGAAAAATATTTTTGTTTGAATTTACAAGATTAGTTATATTTGTTAATTTTTATTATTATTATTTGTTATTAATTTTTATTTATTTAAAAGTTTATAGTAAAATAAAACATAGGAGAAGCAAACTAAATAAAATAAAATATGAATGACTATTACAATCATCTACTCTCTCTTTTGACATCATCAAAAAAGGAGGAACAACAAAATAAACAATTAAAAAGAGCAAGTAAAAAATTTAAGACAAATAAAAGAAATAAATTAATATATACTACAACACATCACATACACTCTATGTAAGATTGTCCCTGATATGATGTTAGTGGTGTAAGTGGCTAAAAATGTTTGTAAAGAGTAGTAAACTGCTCAGTGAACCACTCGCTACCAGCCTCATCAGTTCGTTGTAGTTGCTGGTGGTTCTGTAGAAGACACTTTTTTTATTGTTGTATCTAAGTCTAGGGCTTATTACATTCATCATTATGTGAAGTGATCTGGGTATTCAACCTGGAAAAACCTTCTACCATGGTGGTGTAGAGATTACCTTGGGCTATAGGTGTTGGTGCAAAAATTAGTACGAGTGCTATAGTTGGCTATGAAGCAGGAAGGTATCCCCTTCCTCATAAAATTCTAGCTGTTGTACTGAATTATCTCCCCATTATCATTAAAAAATAATGTGAAAAGAACCATCAATAAAGAAGATGAGAAAATTGATTGTAGTTCCAGGACATACAAGTTAATAATTTTAGTTTAGGAGTCACTAGATGTCCTATGGTAATATTTTGCTTTCTTTGGGTGGGTGGATGATAGATGGTAGTGAGATTTTGAAAATAGTTAATAATCATGTGGGCTTCATTGAATTGGATGTTAGACATAATGAAATAGGTAACCAAATATAAGAGTAGAGTAATATTGACCATATTGCTAGCCTTAGGAATGATTGAAGTTCTAAGAACATGTTGGATGACTAAGACATCTTGGTTTAGGGAATGAACTAAAGGCTGATGTTGACTCAAGAGGGAATTCCTAATAGTGTGGTTTACAATAATCCAATCATAGCCCCCCCCCCCTAAATGAAAGCAAATGGAGTTATGACCCTCCAATGGATATGCATATGTATTGGGCTAGGTCCTCTTTTATGATTTCTATAAGCTACCTACACATGTATAAAGTCATCATAGAATAATCAGCATTATTTTTAGTCTTGAAAATAATTCAAATAGAAGTTTAGAGATAAAAAGGAAATGCTAGGGACATGAAGAAAATGTAAGGTAGTGGAAAAAAATTAGTTCATGACCCAATATTGTAGTACATTCTGATCGAGGATTCGATACAAAGTGATGTGAGAATTTTGGATCTGTGATAGGTCAACTCATCCTCAACAATTTGAAATATGTTATCCATAAGATGATAAGAAGAACTTCCATGGAGTAAGCAAGATATGTTTCTACCTCTAGCCTTTTTAAATGTCAAAGAGCTTAACAGATGTGAGTGAAGAGAAATTGAAGTCAAGTGAGTGAAATCCTTAGAATCCGATCAATTTTATAGAATTTTTAGCAGAAAGTAAAATACTAGATGAGATTATACAATACAATCAGAGGAGTTATATCATCTAGATGACTTATCAAAAAAGGTGATCAAATTATATTGTAAAATTATGATCATGTTGGATGATCTTTATAAAAGGTGTTCATCCCGAGGAGTCATTTGGTACAACCTTTGATTAAAGGATCATATAATATGAGCAGATGTTTGCATAACATGATATGAAATTATTATAATACTTACATATTTAAATTCATCCAACGACTATTGAAATGTGGATCATACAATATGAAGTGGTGGTCATATAATATAATAATCAATTATTAGTCAGATCAGGGCCATTGATTTCATGAGTGGTGAGGATGTGCATACATGTGAATATTGTATAGTATGAATGGAGTTCGTATAGTTCAATGTGAGTAATTTTTAGTTTTTTAAAAAATTAATTTATTTTTTTTATTTTAAAAATATATTGGTATGTGATGATTAGGGAACTTATACTAGTAAGAATTATCAAACACAAAAAACTAAAACAATAATAGAATAAAATAATTTAAAAACTTAACAAAAATTAAAATAAACAAAATAAATTACTGCACACATTATTAATTTCACTTTGCTCTGAATCAAGCATGGATACCAATGACACCTAGTCTAGTCCTCAATGTGCTAAAGGTATCAAAGTTTAGGGGTTTGGTGAAAAGTCTGTCAACTGATTTTCAGTAGCTATATTATTCAGTTCTATATCTCCCTTAGTTACATAATCTATAATGAAATGATATATAATATCTATATTCTTAACATGAGAGTGTTGAATTGGATTCATAAAACTATAAATGACACTATTATTATCACACATGATAGGAATGACATCTATAGATAGTCCAAGGTTTAGGATCTATTTCTTCAACCATAAGACTTGAGCAACATAACTTCCTATAGCTTTGTATTCTGTCTCAGCGGTGGATAATGCTACTCATTTTTTTCTCCTGCTTGACTAGGAAATTAATGATTTTCCTTTGAATTGATAAATTCTAACGTTATTTTTTTTATCTAACTTACACCCTAAAAAGTCTGAGTCTGAATATCCTATAATTTTAAATGACTAGTTATGTCTACGATACCATATACCTAAGTTTTCTGTTCCAAGAAGGTATTTAAGAATTATCTTAACTATAGTCATATGGTATTCCTTGGGACCAGCTTGGAATATTGAATAAAGACTTACACTAAACATGATATTAGGTCTGCTAGCAGTCAAATATACAAGTGATCCTATTATCCTTTTATACTTCTTCTAATCTTTAAATTTTTTATTTTGATTCTTGTCTAATTGAATGATAGAGCATATGGGTGTATTTATTACCTTAGCACCATCCATCTAATACTTTTTTAAAACCTCCTTGATATATTTACTTTAACTAATAAAGGCTCCATCATTTATTTTCCTACACTAAATTCAAAGAAAAATGTAAGCTCTCCGATCATACTCATCTCAAACCCTCTACTCATGGTTTTCAAAAAATAATTTCATAGGTTTTTATTTAATGATCCAAATAGTATGTCATTCCTATATATCTAAAAAATGAGTAGATCATCTTCTACATTCTTTATAAATAGCTTGGTAATTACACCACTGCTAACAAAGGATCTATCTAGGAGAAATGTACTAAGCCTTTCATACCAAGCTCCATGTGCTTTTTTTAGTCCATATAATGCCTTTTTGTAATTTATAAACATGGTTAGGAAAGGTTAAATTTTTAAATCAAGGATGTTGTTCTACATAAATATCCTCTTTGATAACACCATTCAGAAAGGCACATTTCAACATCCATTTAATATAATTTGAAGCCTCTAAAACATACAAAGGCTAACATAACTACAATAGCTTTTAATATTGATACAAGGGAAAATGTCTCATCAAAATCAATGCATTCTATTTAATTATACCCCTTAGCTATTAATCTGACTTTATTCATAAGCACAACTCTAGAATCATTCATCTTTTTTTTTGAATATCCACTTAGTTCCTATAATACTATGGTCCTTAGATTACTAACCAACTCCCATACATCATTCCTAATAAATTGATTTAAGTCTTCTTATATAGTTAGCATCCAAAACTCATCAGATAGGGCTTGATCTATATTTGTGGGTTACACCATATAGATGAATGTGAATTTGTTAGCATCCTTCCTAAGTCCATGCCTAATCCCAAATGTTATAAATGAATATCTTTAAATGAGTACTCCAGGATGATTAGATGAATATATCTATTCTCTATGCAATGGCTAACGAAGTTATTATCTATTTTCTAGGTCAATGGATTCTAGTCCTTAGTAACCTCTACTTCTTCTTCTTATTCCAACCTAGGCTCCCCAGATCTATCAAATTCATCAAACACAACATGAATAGACTCCTTTACAACTATGGTCCTCTTATTAAATATCCTATAGGCTTTACCTATAGAGGAATAACCTAATAAGACTCCTTCATCAGTCTTGGGGGTCAAATTTACCTAAAAGAGATTCTCCATTAATAAGAATAAGGCATATACACCCAAAACCCTAAAAATGTGAAATATTGGATGTCCTAACCTTAAGTAGGTCATAAGCTATTTTATTAAATTTGGAGATAATATTTATTTTATTCAAAACATAACAAGTAGTATTCATTACTTCGTCCTAAAAATTTCTATGGAGGGTAGTTAATACAGTCCTAATAGCTTCTACTAAGATTCTATTCTTTCTTTTAGATATCATATTCTATTGAGAGGTATTAGAGTAAAAACATTACATTATATTACTAGCTCCTTATTATAAGATTCAAACTTATCATTCTCAAAATCTCCATCATTATCACTATGAATAGTAGATACCTTATATCCTAACTTTCTTTGAATTCCATTAGAGAACATTTTAAATTCCTCAAACTATTCACTTTTGTGAGATAAGAATCTAACCCAAGTGAATCTAGAGTAATCATCAATAATCACATACCCAAAGGTTTTCCCACCTAAGCTTGTTACACTAACAGGCCCAGATAAGTCCATATGCAAGATTTCTAATGGCCAAGAGGTGGTGAAGTCCATAATGGAATGAAATGAAGATTTGATTTGTTTTTTTAATTAGCAAGCATCACAAACGTGGTCCTTAGAGAAATCTAATTTTTGAAATGCCTCTAACTAAGACTTTTTGAGTAATCGTCCTAAAAGTTTTCATTCTTGCATTACATATTCACATATGCCATAGCAAGATTCATTAAAAATATATTTTGAACATAAAGAATTCAAATCAAGCACGTAAACATTATTAATTCTTTTACCTTTTAAAATGATTTTTCCATTTAAGCTTATTAGGCATCTAGAAGATAGAAATTTAATATAAAAATATTTATCACACAATTGGCTAATACTAAGAAGGTTATACTCTAATCCATTTACTAGCAAAATATTTTCAATAATAAAGTTCTAGTTGTCAATCATACTTATGCCCACTACTGTCCTGGTGTTGTTATCTCCCATTGTAACCTAGCCTCTAGCCTTGGCCTTCAGCGTGATGAATTTATTTAGATCTCTAGTTATGTGCTATGAATATCCCTTGTCCATGTACCAAAAGCACTCATTAGGCCTTTTGTGAGAGCTTTCCGATAATATTAATTAGGGGTTAGATTTTGGTACCCAAGTGAGTTTGGGTTTCACCTTATACATTAGTGGATGAATGCATGCATGCTATGCATTGATGCATTTAGTTTAGGCCTCTACTTAAGATGTGTTCTATGGTATATAGTGCAAGTGCGGGCTATGTGTCTTACCATGCCATAAGAATAACACCTAACACCTATAAATAGATTCACTAACCTATGTGAGTGGTAGTGCCTCCTTCTAGGGAGATGAGATACATGTTCTATTTTGGGGTTATACCATTATGCTAATATAGCTGATGGTTTATTGTTTTGGAGAAAATTAATTTTTTCTTACAAAAATTCATTTGTATTCTTAAGGCTTTCAACTTCATATTTTAATGCATGCTCATTTAAATCTAATTTAGTTGCAAGTATTTCTTATTCTTTGAATGATTCTTCTAAATCAACATGCTTAGTTTTTAAGGATTTAGGCAATTTGATTAATTTAATATTATTAAAATAATCAAATTCATCAAGTAAGAAAGCATGTTCTTTGTCTAAATTAATGTGTTTAATTCTAAGGCTATCATGCTCTTTTTTAATTTTACCTTATTTATCTTTGTTCTAATGTTGATGACGTCTTTACTTTCTCTCCATAAAGCTCTTAAATTATTATGTTGTCAGTGTTCTGCCATTAGAACTATAGAACTACCACTTTCTAAAATATTTCTTTTCAATGCCACTGCTTTCTATTTCGTTCTGTCACATGCATTTAAAAGTCTTTAACTCACACTTTTCTTATAGGTAACGAGTGAGCCAAACAGTCTGTCAAAAAAAAAAAAATAGATATTCATATTTTTTTATTCATATATATATATATATATATATATATATATGTAACTTTAGCATCATATTTATCAGGTAAATAACGTAGAATTTTGTTAACTTTCTATAAGTTTGATATTTATCTACTTAAAGCATTCAAGGATGTCACTATCTAAGCAAAGCAAACATAGTTTATATGTCTAAGATAGTATTATTAGATTTCATGCAAAAAAGTTCATTATTATGCAACAAAATATTTAAACAAGATTACTTGACTTCATTTGTACCCTCATAAGTTATGCATAATGTATCCTAGATGTCATTGCCTGTAGCATACGTAGAGACTCATATAATCCTTAGATTTGAGTGCACAAGACAAAAATAATTTAAGCATTTTGTTTTAAGTTGTGAGATCTCTATGCTTATTGCTCCATTTAGTAAAAGGAATTTTGACTCTATTAACTATACATGATGGTAAAAGTAAATTGTTTGAATCATATGACACATTCTAAAGTTAATAGGCTTTAAAAAGGTTGACATTTGTATTTTTCAAAAATTCAAATGGAATTTTATCGAATAATGGTGAATGAGTTATAGAATAACCCTCCGAAGTATTTTGATTTCTAAAATGTGGCTTTTTTTTTCTCAAGAATTTTTAAATTAATTATTCTTAGAACCACTCTGATACTAATTAAAATTTTAAGTTCATTATTTTGATTTCTAAAACATGGTGTTTAAATTGGTTATTTAAAAATGTTTTCAATGAAACCTTTTTTATTATTTAAGCCAATCACAAATGCAGGCGGAAGAACTTAATAATGAAAAAAAATTATTTAGTTTTTTTTTTCAATTTTTATAACAAATAATATTGATAAAATATTTTTCTTTATTTTATTTTTTATGTTTATTGTCTTTTTCCAACAAGAATCAAATCAAACACAAGTTGATAATCAACCTAGAGATTTTCAAGAATAACAAATCTATAAGAAAATAAAAATATAGGTAAAATACAAGTGCAAAAAGTAAAGTATAACGAGCACACAATTTTATAGTGCCTAGATCAAAACTTGACCTACATCCACTCCCCAGAGTCCTCCTCTTCAGGTATTGCACTAAACCTTTAGTGTCTTTATTTTTGCACCTACATTAAGGTGAAGAAACTCTTACAATAATATCTTCCACCAACTAAGTGCGACAGAGTATCAGATCCTTTTCACCCTCTTAGTAAGATATAGAATCTTAATGCTTTTTTATCCTCATGATAAAGAACATGAATCTAGAATCCTTTTTCACCATCTTGGTGAAGGCAGATAACCTTGATGCTTTTTCAGCCTCCTGGCGAAGGAAATAAACTTGAAGTCCTTCTTCATCATTATCGTGAATGTAAAGAACCTTGATTTTCATCCTTGAAGCCTTTTCCTTAGAGCTACCTAAGAGACCAACAAAGACACCTAGAGGAATCAAGGTAGGAGATTTCCTGGAGAAATCACGTGAAGCCGCTCACACCAATTCTCCCTCTCACTCAACTTCTCCTTGTCATTCTCCAAGCTCTTAGACCTCATAAAGCTCTATCATAGAATTCAATCAATAGGCAAAGAATTTTTAAGAGTTTAATAAGATAGTCTTTAGAAATGGCTTAAAAAAACCATAAAATTTTAATTATGCCAAAACTTTTTGTACAATTAGTTCAAAGATCATTTTATCCAGTATAGTTTGAACAATTCTAATATGATATGTTCAAGTTTTTCATACCGATCGTATAATATTATCTCAGGATTGTAAGATGTGGGTAGTTTAATATTCTTAATATCATATAGGATGAGCTTCAGTATGATTTAAAATCATCTCTGCCATTCTTCTAGTATGATTAACATCGTACTATATAATTGTTCAAAAATCAAGGTTTTATCTAGGATGATTGAAAATCATCTCTATATATTATCTACTATAATTGACATTATATTTTATGATTTATAATATTAATTAACCCTTGATTTGATTGACTAATTGGTGGTTTAATTTAGGTAACCTTTTCAAATATCATTCATTATGATGTGGATCATACGATGCAATCAATTCAAGATTGAAAAAATCAAAGACTTACCTAAGCTAGGATTTTCAATTTGAATTGATCGTACAATACAATTTAGTTCACGCAGTATGATTAGTTTAAAAATATTATTATAAAATTAATTATTTTAAACATTTTTTTGATACCTGATCGTATAGTATGATATTGAACATACATTATGATTAGTTTAAGAAAATTAATCTTTAATTTTCTCACTCCCCTATGTATGTGTGCATGGTCCCAAGTTAGCATACACCTTTTATATGACTTTAACTAATAAAATATATAATAAATAAATATTAAAGTACAAACTCTTGTAAGAAATTTTTGTATTTTACCCAATCTTGAGCCCCAAAACTTCTTACATGGTGTATGACGTACCTGAATTATTAGTATATACAAAAATGGATATATAGTAGAAATGCTATGAGAAATCAAAAGACAATCTATTTTATTTTTTATCATCAAAATCACTAGCTTGGGATCCGGATTGCAATAATCTCCCCCTTAATATGTGATCTCTTTAAAAATACGTAGAAATCAATCATTCCATTTTTTTCACTATTATCTATTTATTTATTAAATTATTATCTTTTAACAATAGGAAACAAAAAGTATAACAAACACACATAAGCTGTAAACCAAAAAGTAAACTACACTAAAGAGAAAAAAATAGTACGTCCATAACTTCTTACTCCCCTTTTGACATCACTAAAAATGAGATCTATGGATTGACATCAATATAAAGCAATTCTATAAAATAATATATAGAAATTAAAAATAAACTATACTGTACAAAATATATAACATATATCACATCACACACTACTCATTGAAGGGTTTTTGATCAGGCTTTGGTGGTGGTGGCTGGAAGTAATGGTGGATCACATTAAACTAATCACTAGACTACTGGCAGTCCTCCTAGTGTAGCTACTATTGTTACGGATCTGTTTTCATGATTTATGATTTTGATGATAGCAAACACTACTATTTCTCTAAGATGGCCTTATTTTCTAATATTTCAGGTCCACACGATTAGACTACAATTTGGAACTAGCTCAAGATTTGGTAGACTAGGTCTGAGTCAATTTGTACACTTTTTCCTTTCTTGAGTCTATTGTATTTAGTGTGGCTTCTAATGTTTTGTAGCTTCGAAGATTTTTTTGTTGTTCCCTAAAGTTTTCTATTTTTGGTAACATCGTCCAGGACAATATTTATATCGGCCTGGACGATCAGTCCAAAAGAAGAAACCCTAATTAGGGCATCCTCATTAAGGCAGCTATCAGGAGCTGATTGGCCTAGACGATACTTGTATCGACCAGGACGATAAGCTTAATTCAGAAAGAATCAGCCGCCATGATCAGATTAGGTATTCATTGTTTTAGGAAATCGGCCAGGACAATATAGAAATCATCCATTACGATCTAACTCAATTATGCCTAAATTGATCTGATATCTTTGGAAAGCATTAATGGCTGATTGATACGATCACATCATCCGGGACGATCATAGGATCGGCCAGGATGATTGCCTGGACGATTTACATCAGCCAGAATCTATTCAGGGCGATGATCAAGATGATTGAAATCGGTTTTAGACTAATCGTCTGGGACGATCATGTGATCGGCCAGGATGATGTAACCAATTTTCTTTTGATTGTCCCAAATCATCTTGGGCTGATGAGATGAATTTAAACTGATCGTACATGACGATATGCCTATCTTCATGGACAATAATGTCGGCATCTTGCATTAATGAGCTCGTTTTGAGATCTTCTATTTAAGATATGACATGACACTTTGTAAGGGTCTTTGGCAGCCATTTTAGCTTCATTCTTTTGGTGGAAACTTGAAGAGAGAGCTCGAAAGGAAGTGAGGAAAGGGTGGATTTTGAGAGAGGGAGAAGATCCTGTGAGGGGGAACTCAAGGGAGTGTGGAGGGGATTCCACACGGTTGCTCTGGCAAGCTCACACCTTAATACCCTCGGATTCAAGGCTTATCTCGAGGGAAGTTCACCAAAGAAGAAGATCTCTTTGGTGTCAAAGGACCCGGCGACACCGCCGCATCGGGGAAGGTGGAAGTGATTTTGTAAGGGCTTCTCTGCCTAGCTGTGGGGGCTAAAGGAGAGACACTTATTTTAGTGCAATACTTAGAGGGTGCCTCCAAGGAGTGGACGTAGGTCAGGGTTTGACCGAACCACTATAAATACCGGTGTGTTCTTTCTTATTATTGCTTCTGCATTTATTTTCTTTCGCACTTGATTTCTGTGGGGATTTTGGTTTGAGTTTTATCTTTGGTTTTAAAGTTATCCAATTCACCTCTCTCTTTGTTAGCCTTGGGCTAGTTCATAAGGGCTTAACATCCCTAACGAACTTTCAAGTGGTATCAGATCACTTTCTAGTGTCATCTGAGCTCTTTCAAGTGGTATCAGAGCCGTTTTCAAAAAATAAGTTTTTAAAAGCTTTTGAATTTATCATTCTCTATAAGATATATTTTATGAAAGGAGTTTTGAAAAATTTTTGTTTCTTTCTCTAATTTGTCTTATGATTTAGATATTGAATTAAAAAGTTTTTTAGCCTTTTAAAGAACTTGAGTTTGGATTATCAAATTTTGAATTTCTAACATTTTCTGGGCTATGTTTCTTTCTCTAATTTGTCTTATGATTTAGATATTGAATTAAAAAGTTTTTTAGCCTTTTAAAGAACTTGAGTTTGGATTATCAAATTTTGAATTTCTAACATTTTCTGGGCTATGCGTTGTCAATCCAATTATACTAAGTTTTTTATTAAAACCAAGAGGTAACTTTCTTATTTTAAGAATATTTATTTTTTAACTAGATCAGGGAACATTTTTTATCTTTTATTCATTTTGTTTTTTGTTTGTGCATCCTCTCTTTTTGATAATGTCAAAGGGGGAGAACGTACTGTTGAATTTGTATCCTTTTTTTTCTTTTCAAAAAATTTTAAACAATAAAAAAATTTTTTCTCCTCTATTTTTTTAAAGTGTTATTCTGGTGAGGGGGAGATTAGGAGAAAATGTTCCTTTTTGCAAATTCAAATTGTAGTGTTTGCCATCATCAAAAAGGGGGAGATTGTTGCGGATCTATTTTTATGATTTATGATTTTGATGATAGCAAACACTACTATTTCTCTATGATGGCCTTATTTACTAATATTTCAGGTCCACACGATCAGACTGCAATTTGAAATCAGCTCAAGATTGGGTAGACTAGGTCTGAGTCAGTTTGTACACTTTTTCCTTTCTTGAGTCTATTGTATTTAGTGTGGCTCCTGATGTTTTGTAGCTTGGAAGATTTTTCTATTGTTCCTTAAAGTTTTCTATTTTTGGTAACATCATCCATGACGATCGGTCTAAAAGAAGAAACCCTAATTAAGGCATCCTCATTAAGGCAGCTGTTATGAGCTGATCGGCCTGGATGATACTTGTATCGGCTAGGATGATAAGCTCAATTTAGAAAGAATCAGCTGCCATGATCAGATTAGGTATTCATTATTTTAGGAAATCGGCCAAGACAATATAGACATCATCCAGAATGATCTAACTCAATTATGCCTAAATTGATCTGGTATATTTAAAAAGTATTAATTGCTGATTGATACGATCACACCTTCCGGGATGATCATAGAATCAGTCAGGATGATTGCTTGGACGATTTACATCATCCAGAATCTATTCAGGGCGATGATCAGAATGATTGAAATCGGTTTTAAACTAATCGTCTGAGATGATTGTGAGATCGGCCAGGACAATGTAACCAATTTTCTTCTAATCGTCCCAAATCGTCTCGAGCTGATGAGCTAAATTTGAACTGATCGTACAGGATGATATGCCTATCTTCCTGGATGATAATGTCAGCATCTTACATTAATGAGCTCGTTTTGAGATCTTATATTTAAGATATGACATGACACTTTGTAAGGGTCTTTGGCAGCCTTTGTAGCTTCATTCTTTTAGAGAAAACTTGAAGAGAGAGCTTGAAAGGGAGTGAGGAAAGGGTGGAGTTTGAGAGAGTGAGAAGATCTTGTGAGGGGGGACTCAAGGGAGTGTGGAGGGGGTTCCACACGGTTGCTCCGGCAAGCTCGCACCTGAATACCGTCGGATTCAAGGCTTATCTCGAGAGAAGTTCACTAAAGAAGAAGATATCTTTGGTGTCAAAGGACCCAACGACTCTGCCACACCGGGGAAGGAGAAAGTGATTTTGTAAGGGCTTCTCCGCCTAGCTGTGGGGGCTAAATGAGAGACACTTATTTTAGTGCAATACTTGGAGGGTACCTCCATGGAGTGGACGTAGGTCAGGGTTTGACTGAACCACTATAAATACCAGTGTGTTCTTTCTTATTATTGCTTCCACATTTATTTTCTTCTACAGTTGATTTCTGTGGTGATTTTGGTTTGAGTTTTATCTTTGGTTTTAAAGTTATCCAACTCACCTCTCTCTTTGTTAGCCTTGGTCCAGTTCATAAGGGCTTAACAAACCTAACGAACTTTGAAGTGGTATCAGATCACTTTCTAGTGTCATCTGAGCACTTACAACTATAACTACTCCTAGCATTGAGTGGGATTCTCTATATGTGAGTTAACTTTTAACTCAAGTCGAGTAAAGTTTCCGTCTAGGCATCTTATGGGTAATTATACTCAAAGTTAGGGGAATGCTATGCTGGTTCTCCTCTTGCTTCAACTTCTCCTAAATAAAATTTGTCTGCAAGAGCAATATGATGCTCACTATAGCTGATATGGAAAGAATCATCAGTGAAGAATATTGGAAGAGGGTTAGGTTTTGTAGGCTAGGTCAAGTTGTATTTATTATCTATGATATAAATAATAATGTGTCATGAAGCAAAGTCTTACTTTCTTTGGGCTCATGAATTCTTAATGGACATGAGAGTTTTTTTATACCTAAAGATCATGTTGCATGCATTAAATTATCTGCTAGTCATGTAGTAGCCAGTATAGGGATAAAATGGGAGTAATAATAATTTTATCACCAATTTGAGGAATGACATTATTCCAAAAAATGTGCTGAATAAAACATGCGTTGAGGAATAAGAAACTCATGAAGAGTTGGTGTTAAAGTATAGAGGAATTCCAAATGATAGTGTTTACCATGGTCCAATTGTAATCTAAAGAGCCTAAAACAAAATTGTGTGATGGACTGACATTTGAGAGGTGAAGGTATTTGACATTGTATTGAACGAACAATTTAAAAATGAATGTATTCATATGGTACAATCTGATACAAAATGAATTTCATACTCTATCAATCTTATGTACAACCTGACATCGAACAATATGAACAATTCAAAATGAATGAGTTCATTTGGTACGATCTGGAATAAAAGGAATTTCTTACTATGTTAGTTGCTTGTACAAATTAACATCATACAGTATAAACAATTTAAAATGAATGAGTTAGTTTGGTACAATATGGTATGAAAGGAATATCGTACTCTGTCAATCATATGTATGAATTAATATCCTAATGTATGAATTTATAAAATTTAGACCTTGATTTGATTAACTACATTCTGGAGAAAAAAATGTTAATTTGTATAGTATGATTAAATATCATACAATAAAGTCAGACTTTTAAAAAAATTCTAACTCTCCCCATGTGTATTTGTGCTTGGTTATCGAATTACAATCACTCTTACTAAGACTCAAGCAACAAAAATTAGAGATATACAAACTCTATTACATAAAATCCTATTCTATCATGTATTAAAGTCTTCAATAATTTGGAATAGTAAATGATTTCCCTAAAATGTTAGGACATGCAACAACAAACAAAAATATCCAATACATGCTAGGAGACATAATAAAATCATCAAAACAATAATATTTTGCTATCATAAAAAATCACAATCTTAATCTTGATTTATGAGGTTCTATAATCTCCTCTTTTTTATGATGGAAAAGACATTTATTGTTTGAATTTCAAATAAAAGTTATTCTCTTCTAAGTCCCACTTAACGAATAAAGTAAAAATCATGGGAAAAAAGAATTTCATCCCTCCTTTTTATTTTGATTTTTATAAAACAAACACAAAATGATATACAAGGCTAACAAACACTAAAATATAAAAACCAAAAAGACCTTACGTCATAAGACCAAAAAAAAACTTCAACCAAACATAAACAACTGGTATCACAATGAACTTCATTCCAAAACACATACAAACTCCCCCTTTTGACATCAGCAAAAGAAGGAAAAAAGAAAATAAATCCATTGAATATGAGAATGTTCTTATGGACAATTCTAAATGTTGATAAGGAAAAGAATTTGTAAAAAAATTGGACAATATTAAATTCCTACAAACATTTTTAAACTCATATTTTAAATCAAAGAACAATTAAAAAAAAGAAAAGTTAACCAGGTTCTACATTCATTCTAGAAACAAAAAATATCAAATATAATAATTATCGCAAAAATAACTGTTAAAAAAATAATTTTTTTTTCAAATTTAATAGTTAAAATTTATTGTTTAATGCATGGATTTTTTTAAGTAGTAGAGATATAGAAGAAAGATTCAAATGTAGTGTGGGCTCATTTTATGTCTGTTATCAATTAGAATTGAGATGTCATCTCAATTGCATATCATTTGATTTTGAACTTTGTTTGACGAACATTGCACATCTTTTCAAGTTGGTCTCATTTTATGCCTCTTTTGAAATTTTTACACTCTTTGTGCATCTTTTGGCATTTTGTTCTTTCCATAGTTTAAATCAGCAAATTATAGTTATATGATTTTCTTCTAAGTAAAAGAAAAAATTTCTCGTATTAAGAAGATTAAACCAAAAAAAATTCCAATATATAACAATAAAATTAACATTTTGAATAAGAAAATAAAAGAAAAGTAAGTCACCTTTTTTTAATAATTATAACTATAAGATAAACGTCTATTTGAACATGCAGGTGATCTCCTCATCTAAAAAAAAAATTAATTTGATTTAAGTTTGAGTAAAAAAATTAAGGAAATAACATTTTGTTGCAAATAATATAAAAATTTTCATTCTTTAAATCAACATTTTGGATTAGTTGATAATAACAACTCATAAATAATTAGAGATGGAACAAAAATTCAAGAACAATTAATTACCCTTTTTTAATAATTTTTTTTTAAATAATATACTACATACTCAAGCTCAAACATAAAGAAAATACAATACTTTCAAAACAAAACAACTAACTTTAATGTTAAAAAAATGACACTCAAACTAAAACATTTAAAAAATATAACAAAAAAAAATTAATAGCCTAGTGATCTTGGTCTGGAGGAGGCTGTGGAGAACTAAACTGTGTAAAGTAGCTATTGATGGTAGCTGCAAGAGTATTAATTGAATCAACTTGCCCTCTCACCCAACTCATATCTTAGTTGTTTCTAAAATCTTGCTGGTCCAAGCGAGTCTTGATATGATCAAATCATTGATCAAAATGAGACTCAAGATGATCAAATCTCTAGATTATTTCTTGATAGAAATGATGCTCAGGTTTAGGTTTAGGAGCAGGAGCAGGAGTAGGTGCCTCTTCTTCACCAATTTCATTTCTCACATCCTCTTAATCCTGATAGAAAAGAATGAAAAATGAAGCATTAGTAAAATAAATAAGCATTTTATTTGGAGGATCATGATGAATGAGATTATATTTCTTATCAAGATTATATGCAATTAAGTGTCCTAAAGCCACATTCTTCTTTCTTCTAGTGGTAGGGAGTCTAATATTAGAAAGAATATTTATTTAGTCCAAAATCAACTGGGCTTCATTAATTGAAGTGTTTGACATTATAAAATATGTAACAATAGAATGCAAAGGAGTGATATTGATTTGATCACAACCTTTTGGAGTAGGAGAGATTCTTAAGACATACTGGATGATTCTGGCATTTTGATTCAGAGTTTAAACAATGGGTAAATGTTGGATTGAAGGTACCCCTAAGAGTTCGATTGACTTCAGACCAATTAAAATCACTTCTAGAATCATTAAATGCACTATAACTCCTTCAATTTTAAGATGCAAAAATGTGATTTCAACTCTTTGATGGAAGACATAAGAAGGTATTATACTATGATTTTCTCTCATTCTCAAATTTATAAGGAAATAGTAGAAGGTGTCAGAGTTAAACACATAAATTAGAGTGAGAATAAATGAAAATTATGTGGACAAATAGGGGCATGATTAAAAAATTTATATCTTCTTAAATAAGAAGGCGAGAAGGAGTAATATTTGCTTCAACAAACCTATCATAGGGTTGCTTATTTTTTTAAAAAAGAAAAGTGTCATCTCATTCAGTACGAGATGAACTCCCCTTAGTCTGTCGAGCTCGCTTGCTGCTACTTTCCATTTTAGAAGAATTGAATATGAGGATTGAAAATGAAAAGATTGTGAAGAAATTCAAAGGAAGGATTCCAACTTAAAGAATTATGATGATTTCTTATAGTACAAAATTGGGATCATACATATGATCCACTTGAAAGTTTATGTAGGTTATTAGAACTTATAAAATTGTTCCAAGACCAACAAAGGGGGGTGAATTGGTTATAAAAAAAATTCTTTGATATTTTAAAACCCCTTTAGATCTTCTTGAATGTTAAATCACTAATCTTGAAACATGTAGTTGGTTTATAGAAATGGTTGCCACAGATAAATTTTAACCATAAAGTTATAAGTGCAGTAAAATAAAAATATGGGAAAAATGAAAGGTAATAGAAGAACACCAAATTTTATAGTGGATCGGTCCAACTAAAACTACATTCACTTCCTGGAGACTCCTTCTCCATGAATTACACTAAACACAAGTGACTCTCCTTTTACCCCCACAACAAGGCAGATAACCCATTACAAACTCTCTTCCACAAACCCGGTGCGGCAGAGAATCATTGCTTTTTACACTCTCCAAGTGATGACAACATACCTTCTCATCCTTTTTCACCCTCGTGGTGAAGGTAGAGTACATACTCATCCTTTTTCACCCTGCTGGTGAAGGCAGAGTACCTTCATGTCCTTTTTCACCATCTTGGTGAAGATAGAGAACCTTCATGTTCTTTTTCACCCTCTTGGTGAAGGTAGAGAACCTTCATCTAGTCTTGAAGATCTTCTTTTAAGATCCTCCAAAGAAGTTGGGTAGAAACTTAAAGAAGATAAAGTAGATCCTCAGTTTGGACAACCTTGTGAATCCCTCATAACTTCCTTTCATTAGATCTCCCACTCTTCACTCAAAAAATCTTTCCCAATCACACTCTCCAAAAGGTCCCTCTTAAGAAAAATTGAAAGCAAATGATAATATGACAGTTTTTTGGACTCTTTTGTATTGAAATTGTTAAGATAGTTGCTATTTGCATATTTTACATTTGTGGAACTTGTATAGTTTTGATGATTCCAAATATTATTGT
>NW_021319549.1:54523-64439 GCF_001605985.2 Dendrobium catenatum | reverse complement strand
GGATGCATGTTCATGTCATGAGGCGTTTAACCAAGCAACTGAACTACTCTCTAGTATGAAATCGAAATCGTTAGATCTCTAATCCTCTTACTTGTAGATTCTTTAACAAGATATTAACTTTTTTTTTATTACCCTATCTCAAACCTGTTTATGTATGAGCTCCATGGAATAAAAGAGATGTTATATGACAATTGTCTAAATGGACATGCACAAATTAGTGGAATGGCTCCGAAAAAGAAAGAGAAGTTTGACAAATATTGGATGATTGCAATCTATTAATCTCACTTGGTGAAATAATGGATCCCATAAATAAAAATGAAGATGATAACTTCACTTTCAATTCAATGTTTCTTGAAGATGTAGCACAGATGCATATTAATGATGCACGTCAATTGTCTAAAATATCATATTATGTCGAGGATGAGTTGTCATATTCTTCCCATTCTGATTACAATTGAAGACATATTTAGCGCCGGTGGAAGATTGATTAATCAGTATATATCGTCTCTAGGGATAGATACAGTGCAACATTTAATTTGTAGAAGTGATTGGTATCACAATTTTTATGTGATAAAGGGAAAAAATTAAAGTAAACTTTGCTTTTATAAGCACTTCAAAGTTTTGTATCTTATGGGTCTATTACTTATTTTGTGTATTATGCTTCACAACGCAAAAAGGAAACAATGAAGATCTCGCTAGTTTAAAGAATATGTGGAAAATCATTATTTTAGTGCTACTTTTGGTTTATTTTTGGCTATTTATTTGTACACTTTTTATGCTTGTGCTGTTCATTGGAATGATGTTCACTTGGTTCTAAGGAATTTCATGAAAGAGATGCTCTCATTTGTGTTATTATAGCAACTTGGTATGAAATACTTCATAGCATGTTCTTTAATCAATCAAAAATAGTATATTGCATCATCATTCTTTCCACTTGAAGCAATAAAGTCCATTCTCCC
Source organism: Dendrobium catenatum (assembly GCF_001605985.2). Classification (NCBI taxonomy): domain Eukaryota; kingdom Viridiplantae; phylum Streptophyta; class Magnoliopsida; order Asparagales; family Orchidaceae; genus Dendrobium; species Dendrobium catenatum. The sequence continues at coordinate 63,480 of NW_021319549.1, read as the reverse complement.
TCGCATTGCACATTGTTCATTCACAAAGGCTTTAATGGTAAGCAGTTTAAGGCACTCACAATTTACTAGAACTTCTAATTTAGTTAATAACATATTATTTGGCATGAGAAGGTGGTTAAGGTAAAACATTGAGGTTTCATTTGAGACGGATTTCTTTGTACAAAAAAATTGCTTTAAGAAGCAATAAGATAACAGTCCCAAACAAAATCTGAAACTATCATGCAATCTAAACTTAATTCTCTTTTTATTATGTGCAATAGAATATATTGATCTTATGCTTAGAGCATCAGTACAACTCAGCTTTTGAAAAGAAAAATTCTTTTTCCTTAGTATCGGTTAGCTTATATTTTAAACTATGATACTAATATGCTAAAATCCCACAAACTATATTTTCTTGTTAAATCATTATTCTTTTTCCTCTGCAAGAATATAATCCACATATTGGATGGAATTCAGGAAAGTGGAGATTGGAAAAAAATAGCTAATTTGTTGAATGATATTTTTGAGGTTGGTTTGCTATAATATCTATAACTTAAAAAAAATAACTTTAATTCTACTTAGTGAAATTCAGTGATGTTATCATCAAAATATCCACATTATTTATATCTATTATATACAAACAATTATACGATAAAAACTTGATAAACCAGAAGAAAATATATTTTATTAGTTTAGGAGAGAAGAAATCTGTCAAACTCAAAATCATTGAAAATTAAAATAAGATTTGAGTTGCATACAATGAATAGAAGAAATCTTTATACAAATCAACAAATGAAAAATCTTTGAATAGAATTCTCTCTCTTCTTTCTATCTTCCTTATTCGGCAAGGGACGATGATGAAATTCAAATTTTTTATTTATAAAATTCTAGTAATTACAATCTATCCACCTTAAAAAGATGTCATCCTCGACATTTTCTTTAAGGATTTGGGCACAAAATCAATAAAAAATTTTGTAAGATAAAAAATCAAATCAAATTGAAATAAATCATGAATCACAACTTGTCAAACTTAATCAATTCCTATCATGCACTCATATAGTTCATTCAATCATATATCATTCACCTATGCAACTAATTATGGATGCAAACCAATTCACATCAATCTACTCAATCTGTGTGACTCACATTCAATTTCCTATAATTTTGATAATAATCCGATTAATTCTTTCAGGTTGGCTGTTATAATTTAATACTCTGTGCAAGAGGTGGGCTAATAAACTTTCCTTTAAAGATGGTTTATGGTATTATCCTGATTGTAGCATATAATAGATGATTGAATTATGCTAACGGCAAAGAGTGATGACTCTTAATAATTTTTGGAAGGATGAAAATACCATATTAAAGTTGGATGACCTAGCTTGTTGAATCATATATTGATGCATGCATATACTGATAGCATTGATAGATAGAATAGTAATATGTGTATATATATAACATATGAATGGATACACGTACTGATTATATATAATTGATAGGATAAATGTAAGAAGATAAGAATGCTAATATTGACAAATGTGTATCTGCGATTCTTTTACTTACACTTGCATGATTATAATATTGTTGTTTTACTAATTTACTAATTCTCATGCCTATTATTGATTCCTAGATTTATTATACTGTTTTTTCTACTTTTATTATAGATCATTTTGAGCTTTAAAAATGATAACTAATCATTGATGATATTAATTTTATTGACTGAACTGAGTATGCATATTAATTCTAGCTTCTAGCCTTCTATTGAAAGCTTTGGCGAGATTGAGTTACTAATGGGTTTTTTAGCTCATTATATAGATTTTAATGATTTCAGGTGAGGGAATGGGTTAGGATCACACAAATTGAGATTGGTAGAGATTCTTAAATCTTTTTTTTAAGATTATGTTATATATTTGTGGGCTCCAAAAATTCGGCCCCGGCCTCTCCGCCGCGCGATTTCTATTTTTTTTATTCATTCGGCGAGGGGTGTTTTAACGGAATAATTTTCGAGGTAAATTTTGGAAGGCAGATGGGTTTGTAGGTAAGACACTACCCAGAGATTTCGCCTTCATGTTGCCAGGACTTTATGATCTGAGTTCTGGTTTCCTATAGGCGCAAGCCCCTATAGTTAATTACCCCTCTCGATCATGAGAGAGAACTTTTGATTAAGGCTAGTCATCAATCAGATATGTAGAACATACGTGTTATCTGGCTATAGTAGCAGCAATGGATTTGAGATTGGAAAGATTGGATATTTGAGAATTTGTAGGGTTTGATATTTAAAACTTGAAATTACACAATCTCACACTTAAAGCGGGTGGTGGGGGAATGGATGATGGACTCGATCAAGATCCCATGGTTCCGTCGTCCCGGGCCATCATGGTCCCTGGTCTACTTAGTCAGAGGAGGTAGTCGACCCAACCTGACAGAAGGATCCTTGTCGACAGCCATGGGTTGCTTCGTCCAAGGGTACCTTGTAGACCTGGGTTGAATATTTGTCTAAGGGGACAAATTTGAATCCACCTTAGCTAACAGAGGGCTTTGTTCCCTATCAATCATATCCTATTGATTCATATCTCAATGATTTGATGGCAATAAGGAACGTAAAGGCTCTGGCCATAACCAATATTTCGTGGTGCCATTTGGCGGCAAAACCACTCGATTTAGAGGGCCCCGGGTCGTCATAACTGTTTATCCTGCGGTGCCATTTGGCGGCAAACCGCCGGTTAGAGGACACGTACCACATCCTTACTGGCAGGAGATTGGTTTGAGAATGGATCCTAGTATTATTTTTGACTAGGCATTTGGCTCTTTGTAAGCAGAAGTAGATTTTGATTTGTCCACCTCGGCAAACTGTTGCGGAGGGTGGATGGATTTTGCTTTAAGTGTTTAATGGATTGATTTATTTTTAAATATCTGGATTTGGAATGATCTTGAATTTCTGGAGTATTTGGGTGGAGCTTTGGATTAAATGGACCTCTCCGGTTGAGATCTGTCTTTGACACGGCCATCATCAGGGTGTTTGGGGTCATTTCCATTTGACGGAACCTTGTCGACTCGACCAAGCTTTTTATCGAGGATCGGGTTTTGTAGGCTTCGTGCCTTTTGTTTAGTGAATTATTTTGATTGTGGGCCTTGAAGGCCTAATATGAATGTATAAGATAAATATTCCGGTCAACTTCGTGACCGTATATTCATGCAATGGGTTGAACCCTGTCTACTCCTATTTGATTGCTTAGAAGGATCGGGTTCTCACAGGCTTGGTGCCTTTTGTTAGTGAATTCTTTTGATTTTAGGTATTGAAGGCCTAAAATGAACGTATTTAAACAAATACATCGGTCGCTACAATCATGTATTTTGTTAGGTAGTTCGAATTTTGTCGACTTCTATTGATTTGTATAGAAGGATCGGATTCGAACTTGAATTCACTTATCAACCCGCGTAGCATCCCTAGGCGTCACGTGTGTACAAATAACATGCTCGCCGAGGCCCAAACGGGTTATTTTTTATATACCCCTTTGGTGTACATATGTGTATACAATTTATAATGCACGTGCAGAGGTACTTTAAAAGTGCTTGTAGACGCCTTCTGTCCGCTAGTATGAATGTTGCGGATCCGATGGTGTTGGATTGTAGATTGTAGACGCCTTATGTCTGCTTGTATTAGTGTTGTAGATCAAGTGGCGTTGGATTGTAGATTGTAGACGCCTTATGTCTGCTTGTATGAGTTTTGCAGATCCGGTGGCGTTGGATTGTAGATTGTAGACGCTTTCTGTCTGCTTGTATGAGTGTTGCAGATCCGGTGGCGTTGGATTGTAGATTGTAGACGCCTTTGTTGACCTCATTTTTTGCTCGAGCACATTCGATCGACGCGATTGTTCCTCGTCGAGCTCAATTCGAACTCAAATCGATTTGAATTGAGTCGAATTAGACTCGATCATGTTCAATCAAACCCGGTAATTTATTTTGACCATGACGAGTCCAATTTGACCTAATTTTGTCTCAATTTGAATTTAATTGAGCCTAATCTTAATTCTAAATCAAGCAAATCTGAATCAAGTTCATACTCAAATCAACCTAGATCAATTCTTATTAAATTCCAAAGTTTTTTTTAATCAATTTGAATCTCTTATCAAATCAGGAAATAGATCGAACGGTTTGAGTCAATTGACCGTTTATTCGAGGCTTCGGCGTAATATCTGTGATCTTCAGTGATATGAAGCAGAAAATCCACCCATTTACGTGATATGTTGCAGACTGGAGCTCGGGGCGACTAATAGTGGGCTTCCGTCTTGGCATCGGCTCACAGATAGCCTGTGTGAAGGCCCTAGGCGTGAAGAGGTTCGGGCATTGAGTAAAACCGGGCCTGCTCTCTCTCGATTTGGATCTCTCTCCCCCATCTCTCTCCCCCATCTCTCTGTCTCTCTCTCTCGGACTCTCATTCGGAAGAAGCCCTAGGCAAATCCCGGCTCTCACGCCAATCTCCCTCCACCAAACCCGTGGCCTAGTCGACCGAAGCCCCAGCTCCCTCTCTCTCTCGGACCTCTTCAGTTCGTGAGTAGGAGAAGAGGCAAGCAGTGGCCCGACTCCACTGGTTCGGCCTCTCTCGTGGTTCGCAAAAGCCAAGGCCCGACCCCTGTCCCTTCTCTGTTTCTCGTCCACGAATAACAGGAGCAAGTCGAAGTCTCTTCTTCCTAGCCGAGCCCGACATTGACGTAAGCCTTGCTGCCGATCTTGCTCTTCCTGGCCGAGCTTCTCTTCCAAGCAAGCAGAAGCACAAAAGAGCCGAAGACTCCCTCCCTGTTCGCGAATCCTGATCCCGTCGCCCCTAGCAGCTGCACGATCCCGTCGCCCCTAGCAGCTGCACGACCCCTTGGCTGACCCCGACACCTCTGACTGAGCCCGTCGCATTCCCTTCTTGCCGGACCGATCTGGGCTAGCAGGTATAGCTTTCTCTCTTCCTCCCCTTTTCCCCTTCTTCTCCTTCTCTTCCCTACTCCATCAAACAAGAGGATGGGAAAGAGCAATAGGACATGCATCCTTTACCAAAATCTAAAATCGTATATTCTCTTGGCTTTACTTTGATCCTCCTTTTCCCATTTCCTCTTCCTTCCTCTTAACTTTCAGTCCACATTTAGATGATTTATAGTCATGCAGTGAAGGTTTATATACTTTGCTTAGGATCCATGTCTTGACATCAATTAGTATGTTTTAATCTATGCATCTGAACTTGAGTAATCCATTTCGGAAATGCTATAGTAAGTTTTGGAAGGTTATAATTGTTTCTTTTTCATTCTAAAATCTCAATGAGCTTTATGTGGATGCTGTAGTAAGCTTAATCAAGTGTGTAAAAGATTTTCTCCCCTTCTATGATTATGCGTGATCGTAAATATCGCATGTTAGCTATTCGATGAAATGTTTCCAAAAGAGAGTCTTGATTACATTACTTATATCAAAGCTTTATGTGATAGTCTTGTTTATGTGAAAGTTTTCCCTAGCCCATCTCCTAGAATTCCTTCAAAAAAATGTGAATTTGTTTATTTGACGAGAGATATGGAGTTTTAGTTTTGTTTATTTTCCTTTTTTTTCATGAAGCATTTCTTCAAAAGAGATGATTTCTCTAAATTCATTTCTCTTGTATTGAGCTACTTTTCTTCTTTTTGTGGATGTATTTGTCTCCTTTTCTATTTGGAGAAATCTTATTGGTATGGAGAATAGTGGCTCTATGCATAGAGCTTTTGTTTGTTTAAAAGAAAAGGGGAAAACCCTTGGAGATGATAAATGGTTTGTTTAACGGTTGAAAGGTTGATGTATCTTTATTTTTCTCTTGGTGGTTGAAAAGAGGGAGCCATATGGTAAGTTTGTTTTAAGAATACTTGTTGTTGTTATCACACCTCTTGAGTTGGATTTTGATATTCTATGTCTTACTTTACCTAGATTTGAGCTTTATCCTCATGACATGAGATATCACTTTTAGCAAAAGCATCATTGAGAACTTGTGAACTTCATGGCATTGAAAGGATGACTTTGTGTATGAACTGTTATGGATTTTCTCATTCTCATAGTTGCATGTGTACAAAAATTTTATGAAATATTTAATAGCATATAACTTGAAAGTTAAACTTATTGGAAAAGCTTCATATGCTCATGCGATCAACTTGGAAAGTCAATTCGATTCGATAAGTGGTCACATGATTTATATTGAATAATTTTCTTTGAGCTTTGGGAAGGATTTGAAGATTTGTGAAGAGGAAATGGGAAAAGGAGGATCATCCTGGAATAAGCGTGGCTAAGTGGTTAGGTAACTTAACTTTCGCCGCCCTACGACGGCGGCGTGTTAGGTTCGTTCTTCACTGAAGGATTTTCCGGCTGGTGCTGGGTGTGGTAGATGGCAGCTGCAAGGGATATGGGCATCATGCAGAGAGCTTTGGACTGCACTTGTATGTGGTTTAAAGTTAGATCAAAGCAAGTAAATGAGTGTTGAAACGTATTTGATCATGAAGTATGATGGGTGGTTGGGCACTTTTATTTTTCTTCGAATTTTGTTATCTCTCTACTAGTTTGAAATTTATGAGAATGTGGTATTGGTAGTTGTTTTGAAAATTTCTATGGGGCCATATTTTTCTATTTCAAGCATGTTTCTGGTTTAATACGAGATGATTTAAATATAAAAAAAGATACACATGGCAATTAGAGCATTATTTCTAATATTTTGGGAAAGTGGTTTGGCATCGAATAATCTCTCTTCTTTTTCCTTACCAATAGCATAAGAATTGATCTTGAGTCCTTTGGCGAAATGTCGTATACTTAACACGAGAGCAAATTCATGAATTTGGATTAGAGATTTATTTGAAATTTTTGTAGCATTAAAGTGGAATTTGATGGAGGATAGGTATGCATTCTATAGATTCAATGTGATGTTACTTATGCTATATTGTTGAGATACATTTTCCAACCTTTAGATAAAACAAATTGATATCAAAATTTTCTTTCCAAAAGTCGTATTTTCACTAGTGTGTTGAGTTTTATTACTTGAAACATTTGTAGCTTGTGCCTTGTTTCACTTACACTTTTTTCAAGTTGGAAATAGGATGAGATGCACATGTACTTAAACAGTTAAACATGTCTTAAATAGTAGTGTGCTTAAAGCTTTCGTATAGTGTGATCAGAATTTGTGCTATGTTATCGTGACTAAAAAAAAAAAGAAAAGAGAGTCGAATTTCCTTATTGTTGAAATTAATAACTGCTTCTTATGAATTGAAATTCTTTATGGAAGTGTTTGAAGTGAACTCCTTATGAGAGTAAAGGAATATGTTTTATTTCCTTTATTCTTGATATTGGGATGTTATTTCTTTAAACAAGTGGAGAATAATTCCAGAAAATGGTGGTAGATTGTATGCTGAAATCAATCATAGGTTAGTTTGAATATCTTGTTAGATTATGCTTGTCACTATACTGTGCTTCAACTATTACTTTTTATCTCGAATATTAGTATCATAAGTGACATATCTTTTGCATTAAAGAACCTTTTTATTCTAATCTCTTATTTGAATTCCTAAAAGAAAAGTTGAGCTGCACTGAGTTTTCTTTCTTCCCTCAAGTTCATGTGATGACATTATTTATGTGTAGTTCCTTCACATTTTGTTTTTGAGGTTGAATCTTAAGCATTGATAAGTTTCATATATAATCGTTACTTGAGTATTTTTGCTTGTGCTGGAGGGTTATTTGAACTATTGGACGAATGCGAAGTTCTAAAAGTCTCTATTTCATTTCTTAAATTCGTTTGGCATAAACTTTGAGTTCGAATAATTAAGCTAGATAGAGATTGGTTGTTAGAATCTGCTTGCAAGATGAAATGTAGGAAAATCTCCTGAATTTCTTTCTGATTAAACAACAGTATAAAATGCTTTGCAATGTTTCATGTGGAAATTAGAAAAGAGAAGCTGCACTATCACTCTTATATGTGGTATGAAATACTTCTCTCGAATTGTTGGTAGGAGATGAGATGTTTTCCATGCTTTCTTAAATCTGCATTTCTCTCTCTATTTTCTCTCTACTTGCTTAAACTCTACATGAAGGTCAAAACAGCATATGCATCAGAGGTATCATAAGTGGCTTTGTGTTGAGGTGTTCACTATTTTCTTTATAAAAGATTTTGAGGAGGTTGCATGCTTTACATAAAAATTTTGTGAATTTGTTTAATGTGAGAGGTTTTGTGAACTTGCTTTATGTAGGAAAAGATTTTGTTTTGCTTATGTTGAGATGGCTTAGCATTGGTTTTAAATCGATTTCGTTTTAAAAGCTTTTATACGTCGTTTTTTTTTTATGAAAGCTTTACAACGAGGGGTTGTATACAACTTTCTTATTGGAGAGCTTTGTGGTTTCTACCCCACTTCAAATGAGGGATAAGGCACTTGATTGTGGGTCTTTTTGTAGAATTTTGGGGCTAACGAAAAGGAGAGATTTTAGTAGATGACTTTTGTAGGATTTTGTGTAAGGTTTTGCTCAGAAATTTTCATAGAGTATTTTGAGACTTCTAATTTGGTGATTTGCTTAGTGTAGAAGAATCTCTTAGTAGTCTTTCTTAGAACAAGATGATGATTAGTGTATGAATTATCTTTCCATTAATTCACATTTGTTTCTAAAAGATAAGTGTTGGGGTTTTAAAGCTTTAGTAGTAGCTTTGTGTTAGAAGGCCTTTAATGTCTTTTTGGAGTTAGATGATCCTTGCTTATTGGAGTCGGTTTCCTTTAGTGTTAGCCTCTAAAAAAAATATAGAATTTTGGATAAATATAAAACAAAAGAATTTAGCCTTAAGTTTAGTTTTAGAGGTTCGTCTCCCTAAGTTGTTTTGGGCTTTGTTTGTAGTGTGTTGTAGGTAGGTGTCTCAAATGTATCAAGTGCCTTATTTGGATTGTGGGAACAACAAAGGGCATTGTTGATGTTACTTTAGGGTACACTTGACTTCACAGAAGTGTGCCCAA
>NW_021319549.1:4850-54423 GCF_001605985.2 Dendrobium catenatum | reverse complement strand
TTCCAAAATTTACCCCGGAACTTATTTTGTTAAAACTTCCCCTCGCTCAAACAAAAAGAAAGAAATCGCGCGGCGGGGAGGCCGGGGCCGAGTTTTCGGAGCCCACATTATAGTAGATGCATATAAAGGATATCTTACTTTTCGTTCTGGTAGGGTAGTTTAGAATTGAAATTTAGTTGAATAGAATTCTTCTTCTGGGCAATTCTGATCTCATCATCTTTGCAACAGTTGTAAAGCTATTGAAAATGATAGTAAATGCCTGAAGGGTTTCTAAGTCTTTTGTTCCGACCATCAAATTTCTTTCAGCGTAGAAATAAGGGTAGATAGAAGTTCATGGTGAAGTATAATCTTTTGTTTGGAAATTTAATTAATATTCTGCAAATATTTTCTCGCAACATGCCTTTAAATTCACCTTCCACGTCAGTCAATCTAGAGTTCACATCTTCAGATTCATTTACACAAACATTTCTAAAGTTATCTATAATAATTTTGATTATATATTTATTTATTTCGTAATAATTATGATTATGTTTTTTATCATCATCATTATTAGTATTATTATTATTTTAATTAAAATATTTTTCACGTTATGATATAGAACTCCAATTTGATTGCCTACAAGTTTCTTTGGAAGGATAATACTAGAAGTTAGAATTTCTGATCACCTTTCTTCGATGATGTAACTATTGCTTTTTCTATTTGCAGGTTAATTTTGAAGATACCTGCAAAGGTTTCCTTGAGGTTGCAAAGGTTTGAATTTTTTTTTATTTTTTTTATTTTGTGTGTGTGTGAATGTTGCAACTATACATTGGTCCTTTTAAATTCTTTTGGACAATTCTTGTCCTTTGGTTCATAACGAAATTCAGTAAAATTTGGAAACTCGATGTTGATTACATATATGTTGTCTGTAATTTTGTTGCATGCATGTTTTTTCGTTGTTTGTTTATTCATTATTTCATTTTTTTCATGAAAAAGAAGTTCCTGAAGGAATATTCTATCTTAAATAGACATTGGAAATCTTTGTGTTTATAAGGATAGAGGGTAATATTTTACTTTTAACTGCAGGAAGCTGTTCACCAAACTGTTAATGTTATATTTGAAGACCCAGGTGTGCAGGAATTACTTGTCAAGCTATACCAGAAAGGTATTCTTTGGAACCTTTTCAGGACCATGATTAGTGACTCTTGAAGTTCTCTTGATTATATCTGATATATTGAAAAAGTAGCCAACTATTATTGCACAAATAATTGCATGAAGAAGTTATACGAACTTGAGAGAATTTGCTGCATGTTTAATTCCATCATTTGTGCTGAATTCGCATAAATCTTTGGAGCTTCTACTAGGAAGAATAAAGTAATTAGGGAATGAAAAATAAATGCAGAATTAATTACTATAGTCCATTGATTGATGAGATGGTAACAATAGTTCCACTTATCAATAAGTGCAGCGTGACTTGAATAAGAAAGGTGGTGCACCGAATTGCAAGAGTCGGGCAGATATGTAGGTGGTGGAATTGATGCAATTTGATTTCCAAAAATTAGATAGTTAAGCCTTTAGTAATTTATTAATAATATGACTTGGGATCCCTTTTATATATAAATCCTCTTGAGAGCATTACTTCAATGCCCCAATTATACACTTAAAGGAAATTTATAGAAATTAAAATTGAAAATAACTAGAAGAATATATATTATGCCCCCTAAGGGATCAACTAACAGAGCTTTTAATAGCCATCTAGCACAATCCATAACATAATTAATCATTACTGACGGATAGCCAACTTGACTTCAATTACCCTAAAGTATAAGATCTATCATCATTTTGTTTAATATACTTGTTAAATAGACCTTAAAAAATCATCAAAGTTTATCATGTGAGACCCAAAAATCATCGCATAAGGATGCTCTAGTCAACAACAAATTTAGTGTTGCTCAGCTGAAGGACACTAACTTCAACAGCTAATTGTCACTTAGTGTTTAAATTTTTATTTTACATGTTTTTTCCAATTTAATTATATAAAAGTAATTAATAAATAAGAATGCATGATTAAGATGTTGAAGGATAAATTTGGAATGGCCAAGTGCTTACCATGTCCTAAGCGTATTAAATATATATAGATTTGCTCTAAATATAGCTGTTGATTTTTTTTTTTATTTGCTATTTGCGTCTAATGATGGCTTCATTGATTAATATTTCCCATGAGGGTAAATTATGCGAATATAGTCACTTGTATTTAACTCTTGTGGCTGAATTTTTTACATTCTCAGATTGGCTGGAGGGAATGGTCACGGAGTATCTAGTTGCGACCTTTGGTGATTATTTTACTGACGTTAAAATGTAAGCCTTTTCCTTAAAAAGCATCAAAGCTAAAGGATACTAAATGCCAAACGCAATTTGGCCTAAAATTGCTGTGCACTTTCATTGTTGAGGTGTTTAATTGATCTCTTGCTTTCTAAAGACGTGCTAACATTGCAGTTAACAGATTCAACTAAAACACTTTTTTATTTTATTTTTAAGAATTAAGAAGGAAAAGGGGAATACTAGAAGTGGTGTCAAGGATAGATACTGTGCAAATACCTCAGATAAAAAAAAACAAAAACAAAATGGGAATATGCTTTAACACTCTATGCAACTCTTAACAAAAATGAATGGAGAATGAGGATTCATAAAGCTAGACTGAAATAATTTTGATAGACTAATGATGATGATGAGGTTGGTAAATTAAAGAATAAATTCGGTTTTATTGTAAAAATTTTGAGGCTGAAGAAATAATTTCTACTCTACTTTTCGGTCTAGGCCTTTTTATTGTTATTTGTAAATTAATGTATTCTCTCAAAATCTGTTTAACAAATTGATCCGCTGAGGCAAAAATTCTAATTTGAGAAGGCTTTTGCAAAACATAATTACCATAAACTTTGGCTTTTAAGTCCTTATAAGCTTATTAATTATGGCCAACTGGGTAATTATTTATACGGGGTTGTAATTTATCATCTTGGTTGATCATCATCGTAACGTCTCCTATGAATAATTTTTAGATAATCCTAACGCTCTTCCCACTGCACTATTTCAAGGTAATCCATACGTGTACAGAAAGGGTATGCGGGTTTTCATTCAGCTTATGAATTGATATTTACTATTTTATATCTAGCTTACGCCCTTAAACCGTGCCTTTACATGCTCAGTTTCTTCTCATTTTTCTGATAAATTTTCATGAAAACAATATTTTTTTCCTTTGCTAGTGTTATTTGTTTCTCTTTTTGTAGCGATGTGTGCTGTTGGTTGATTAGGTTTGGTGGTTTATTGTGCGTCTAATTATAAATATGCACTTTACCTTTACCATGTTCCTAATTCACTTTTTTATGGTTGTTAAGTTACATTGAAGTTTCATCATTTGTGCTTAAATTTAATTTCAATAAATTTCTATGGCTGAAATCTGAGTCTATGGGTGCCAAAAAAAGAAATTAAAAATTCTTGCGGATCAATTTTGGGGAACAAAAATAAGTTAGTGTTCAAAATATATTGAAAATTTGTAAGAAATTATTTGCACCAATAGTTGGGGTTAACATTTGGAATAAAGTATCGCACAAGTGCGGGCTCAAATTTACTCGGCTTGTTAGAAAACCGACTTAGGGTTAAGGAATGTACAGCATAGATAAAGAAGCAGCATCCGCACTAATCAGTTAGTTGCTAGACATAACATGAAGGGATAAGCAGGAGAATATTAAGGCTAATGCTTGTCCGATCGAAGTTTCTAGAAGGATTTATCTTGACTAGAATTAAATTTAGCTCTTAACGTGAATGACTAGTTTGGAGGTATTTATAGGCGCTCTAGATCAAATGGAAAGAATAAGGTTGATAATGATTATGAAACTTCGGTCTTGTTGGCATTGCAATTGGCACTCCTAATTACCTCACCCCTATCCAAGCCATTGTCAGCATATCAGGCCAAAGCATTGTTGATTGAAAATTAATTGTAAAAAATGTGTGGTTTCTTATGCACCTTTCTAATAATTTGAGCAAATATAGTTCTCTTGTAAACTGTACTCATTTGTTTGAGCAAATATAGTTCTCTTGTAAACTGTACTCGTTTGTTTGATCTTTTAATTTTTCATATAAAAAGGAATATGTTCGTGTGTTGAGGCAGTCTCACTGTTAGAGAATTTATTTACAATGCAAATTGCTACTTGAACTTCTTGCTATATTTTGGTCATGCTGTGGTATGGTTACCTTATTTGATGTCATTCTGCCTTGATTTTAAAGTTACATTGAGGAAAGATCTTTCAGAAGGTTCGTTGAAGCTTGCCTGGAGGAAACTATCGTGGTTTATACTGATCATCTCCTTACCCAGGTTGGCACCATCTTCCTAAAGCTAAACTCCATTGTTGACGTCTTGTATGGATTTAATGCATGGATATGGCTGTTATAAAGATATTGAGAGCCCTTGCTTGCAGAAAACCTATATTAAAGAAGAAACGATTGAGCGGATGAGGCTTGATGAGGAGGTTTTGATGGATTTCTTCAGGGAGTACATCAGTGTTACAGTGAGTATCAATCATAGTTATTAGTTTTTTCACTAGTTATGTTTTTGACTCTTGGATGTTGGTATATGCATATGTTCTTCAACATATCTGCTTTAGCCATACATATTATAAGGTGAATGATATATATTGGTTTTATCTATGTATTTAATCTAGTTATTAGGTTGGTTCACTCTGACCCCTGCATGCGCTTCACACTCCAACCTAGTATATTGTCTTAATTTTGTTCTGGAAACCTTCCAGGATCTGAGCTTGTACCTACTGATTCAATGTAGAATAAGGTTTTCTATCCTGGTGTAAGCCTCAAGGTATTTTGAAATGTAAGTGTCATAATCCAAAAATTACATAGAGTTAAAATGAAGGTTAATAGTGAATTATTAGCATTATAACTAAATTATATATTATAAAAAGACATTAACATTCTAATATACTAAGAAGTAATAAATTGACGTACATATGGAGTAATAAATTGTGCAAAACGTGAAGTAACAAGAAATTGTGTGAAATGGAATTGCACTGTAAACATCAACATGAAAAAGTAATATAAGATATAACAGTAAATTAAAAATAACTTAATATATCAAGTTCAAGTTAAACATTAACTATGTTTATCACAAAATTAGCATATTCTTCAGTATCAAACTTTCAAAGATTAAACTAACAGTAGGGTCACGGTCTAGAGCAGTATCATGCCTGCATTTAGCCGGTTTAGGTGTTCAAGTATTTAATATTGTGATTTTAAGTTTCCAAAAAAAAAAAAAAAAGCTGAATGCATATGCCTAACAGCTGAGGCTAGGCGCGCCTCAGCTAATGTATGACAAATACTCAATATGGTTGCCCGAGGTGTTCGAGGCTTACTAAATGAAAATGCATTGTGACATGCCTCTTATTGTGCAATTTCAGATTTTCTGATTCTATCCCTATAAGAAAACTGCAAATTAACTAATGAATTGTGCTAATTCTTATTGACTTTATTTTCAGTTTTGGTTCTCAACAAATCAAAATTACATTTTCGATTTGTGATGGTCTATAATCTTGAAGTCACTTTACAAACTTAAAACTTTTTAATTCCCTGCAAAAACATTATTCTGCATAATTCATAATTTTAATTTGAATTTTATGAGCTGCCATGTAGAAAGTTGAAACTAGAGTGAAGATACTGGGTGATCTTAGGGAGCTTGCATCCGCTGAAAGCCTTGACAGCTTCACGCTCATCTATACAAATATCCTTGAGCATCAACCAGATTGCCCGGTAATTTGTTTCTTCAAAATGAATTCCAGCTTTACAATGTTGTTTCTTGCCGTCCATTGTTTGTAAACTGATGTTGTGTGCTCATAGTAAATCGAAATATTCTTTCCCTCTATGCAGCCTGAGGTTGTTGAGAAACTAGTGGCACTCAGAGAGGGCATACCACGCAAGGATGCTAAGGAGGTAAGGACTAATAATTCACATGAGTTGACATTAGCTAAACTTTCAGATTTTTCACAAGGGCGACACTTAGAGTTCGTTTGGGACGGCTTTTTTATTGTTTCGGAAAGCTGTTTTCTAGTAAAAAATTTAATATTTGTACTATAAAGCTGCTTTAAGAAGCAGAAAGAAAGCCGTACCAAACGAAACTTTAGTGTTTTGGTTGCATATATTGATCCCATTAGGACTTTTCAAATTAGACTGGTAGAATTCAATTCAACGATCATTCAGGTTGGCATATGCTATTCAACTGACCAACCCCAGTACTTAAAAGACATCTCCATTCTGTCAGCGAAGCCAGCGTCTTTAAAACATAGGATTACTTCCCAAGTCCAAACTGGGAACTGCTTGGAAAATACTAAACATCGGAGGGTCTTATACATTCATTCGCAGCTATGCCCAACCGAAATAGGAAACTTGTCATTAAGGGAGAAATTATTAGGTAGAGATATGTCCGGACATCCACTTAAAATGTGACACGTGGAGTGCGCTTTAGTTGGACTTTAATTACGCTTTGACTGACTGCGATTTACCTGCACTTTTGGTGCACCTGACTTAAAGTTCTGCGGACACATTAAATATATAAAGTAAAAAATAAATTCAATTGAATATACACATGTCTAATCTACGTGTCAATATTTTATTGCAGTCCGGATGTATCTCTACGTCCGGACTCCCCGCACCTAATAATTTCTCTCATTAAGGAGATTATGTATATGGAGCATTTTATTTGCTTTTGTTCTTGATCAGGTGGTCCAAGAGTGCAAAGAGATATATGAAAATTCTCTCGTAGATGGCAACCCCCCGAAGACTGGATTCATATTTGGAAGAGTAAAGTGCCTCTTGCAACCCAAAGGCTTGTGGAGGAAGCTTGCACAGTAAAGTATTTTTTTTTGCTGTGGTAGGATTGTCATTTGTCACTACTTCTGAAATCTTCGTAGTTTTCTAGTGCCGCATCGTTCATTGATTCTAGACAATGGCGATTCTTTTTAGCCATTGTCATGTGATTATCACGACGTTTGATTATTATTATTTTTTTATTCTATAATTTTTGTTAGTATGTTAGTATTGTATGGTCAAACACATCTTTGAATTAGTGTATACATACTGAATGCAAACACAAAATTTTATTGTCTAAAAACTCATAAACAGGTGAGAATTAATGCACACAGTATTATATTTATTATGAAAAATAAAGGCAAAGACTTCCTTCTTGTGCGACGCATGTCAAAAGTTGTAACATCTATATCATCTCAACTATGGAGAAATTATTCTATGCGGACATAGGACAGTTCGATTATCAATTAGAACGTGTTATGTCATCCGGTGCACAGCGGTACCGAGCAAAAAATGATATGACACATTTTGATTGATATTCGGAAGCCGTTCGGTTTCTGCGAAAAATTATTAGGTTAGGTGATCTGATGTAGCTCTACGTCCGGTAGTCAATAATATGTTGCCACGTGCTCTTACTCTTTAACACGCGGCCTGACGACCCGTCTCGCACCGGAATCTGGGATTATTATGTTCGCGTATTGCTCGGTATTGCTAGGTATTACTCGGTATTGCTTGGCAATAACGAGAAATACCGCTCTGTGAAGATCAATATCGAGCAATACTGAGTAATACCTAAAAGAACTCGGTATTGCTCGGTATTGGTCTTCACATAATGATATTTTTCATTTTTGTCGAGCAAAATCGATCAATACCTAGCAATACCGAGCAATACGCAAACTCCCGGGTCCGTTCCGGGTCGGGTTGTCGGGCCTCACGGTAAATAGTGAGAACACGTGGCGCCTGTTTACTGCTCATCGAATGTAGAGCTACGTCAGGTTACCGGACCAAATAAAATTTCAGTGTCTGCACATAAAATTTTCCAACTATGATCTTATTTTTAGTTTTGTGCTGTGGGCTGCCCCTTGTGTATATACACACATATACAATCCGACATGGTTTTATTTTAGGCTCATTCGATATATTTTTAAATACAAAACAAATAAGAGATTTGGGATATTTCTAAACACCTTAATAATTTACTATCCATTTTTTAAATAAAATCAAATTAAAAAAAAAATTAAAATGAAGGTAAATATAACATGATGAACTAATGCTTAACAAGTGCAAAACTAAAGCATTTTTTTATAGGTCAAATTTATTATATTTATGTATTTATACACACATACATTCTTGTTTTAGAATAAATTTATTTTAGTTGTCTCAAATAGATAAGATTTTGTTTGAGATAGCTTTTATATTGTGTTTTTAAATAATTTTTTGTATTAAAATTTTTAAATCAAAAAATTTTTATACTAAAAAGTTGATTTATATAGTAGTTGAAAAGCTGTTCCAAATGAAGCCGAAGATAAATGATATTTTAAAACATTCATTGCAAATAAAAAATAAGCTTTAAGCATTTAATAGAAAATTGAGGAAAAACAATAAGAGCTTTGGTTGGTTAAATTTTTGTTGTCTCAAGATTGATGTTACACTATATTGTTCCACGATTTTATAGCAAAGACAAAAGCTTGTATTATTAAGGCATTTTACGACTTTGTAGACTTATGGTTATTAAATATTTGTCAAATATTGACTTAAAATACTTTCCGAATTTATTTTTCATATATTTTAGTTTATTATATGGTTTCTCATAATTTTACCCAATGGATCAACGGTTTTATTTCTCCGTTTACGGAGAAATTTTTACTTTTTGTTTGAACTTTTCCTTCAAAATACGGATATTTATCAGTACAGTTTATTTCTAATCGTTACAGTTTTTTCAATAACTGTATTGATTTTAATTTGTATTCCTTATGAATTCTGAATTTGTCAATGAGTTTGAATTCTCAAATCTATCTACAATTTATATCTTTATTAGGGCATTTCCAACCGAAAAACCATTTTCCACTCTAAAATGTAGTAAAGCTTCTAAAAGTCGTAATTCATTTTCAATCAAACTCCATTTTTTTCTTCTTTCTCACGCTCGAATGTAACAATCTCTCTCACCTTTCACGTGTTTTTCTACTCTTTCACGCTCTTTTTCGGCAAATTCTGCAGCCTAATTTTTTGGCTTAGGTTGTTCACTTACCGAATTTTGATGTCAGATTTAGAGTTTAAAATGCAACAAATGGTAGACAGGGTGGTATATAATTCGGTTGGAGTCTTGGAGATGATCTTACAATGAAAAATAGGTGGAGAGAGAAAATGATAACTGACGGATGCAAAGAGAAAATATTTTTTTTATTATTATGCTTCTCTGAATTTCGATTTTTCTTTTCTAAAAATCATAGTTGGTTATAAGAACTCTGACTGGGCCTATCACATATTTTAGGGTAGAGGGGTCGATGGGCCGTTTAAACCAATACAAACTGAGCCCACTAACCAACGCTTTGTGGTTGGTTATGAGAACTACTGTAACCGTTTATATAATATATTAGGACTTATTAATCTAATATCATCTAATATAAATAAATAAAATAAATTAAAAACAAAGTGCTTAAATAATGCATTTGAGTATTTATATAATATTAAGCATTGAATTTGAGATATCCACAAAAAATTTTGATTTTTTTTTTTTTTTCAATAGTGAATCTCAGTATGCATATAATTGAAAATTTTTGTATAAAATCTAAAGCACTGTAATTTTTCGAATTTTTTTTTATAAATATTTAAATTTAGAGCCGAAATCTGTTGTTCCAACTTGCCTGCACCACCCGATCTCCTAAAATAGCCTCCACTCACCTTCCCCTTCCTCAAATCCCTCTCCTCCCATCCTCCTCCTTCCAATGGCCGCCTCCTCTTCCTCCTCCGCCGTGGACGACCTCGAAAACCCATCCCGCCCCATCATCCCCCGCACCCCCAGTCTCCTCCAACCCTCTCGCCGCCCACGCCACGCCGGCCGCCACAACCCCCTCCGCCTCTTCCGCTCCATCTGCCGCACCCTCCCTATCTTCAACACCCCCCGCTGCGGCCTACCCCACTCCCACGACACCGTGAACGCTTCTCCCGCTCGCGTCACCGGCACGCTCTTCGGCAATCTCCGCGGCCGCGTCAGCCTCTCCATCCAAGAGAGCCCGCGCTGCCTCCCTTGGGTCGTGCTCGAAATGGCCGTGCAGACGCAGGTCCTTATGCGGGAGATGGGAACCGGGATGGTCAGAATTGCGCTGGAATGCGAGCGCGCCGGCAGGGCGGCGGCCGGGAGGAGGGTGATGGAAGAAGGGATGTGGGGAGTGTTTTATAATGGGAGGAAGTGTGGATATGCGGTGAGGAGAGAGGCTACGAAGGAAGATCTGGCGTTGATGGAGCTTCTGAGGGCGGTGTCGATGGGCGCCGGAGTTCTTCCGGATGGGAATGGGAGAGATAAAGGGGAGGTGGCGTATCTGAGAGCCTGTTTTGAATATGTGATGGCAAGTAAGGATTCCGAGACTCTGTATTTGCTGAGCCCAGAGGATACTAATGGGCCAGAGCTCAGCATTTTCTTTGTTCGGATTTAAGATTTTTTTTTTAATTGAATTTTCTTTTATTAGGGGATTTATATACATGATATTTTAAATTTATTTTATTTATACATTTAATACTCAAAATTTATTATTTACTTTCATAATATTTAAAACTTTAAATAATATTAAAAATATTATCTTTCTCACTCTCCAATTAATTTCTATCAAAAAGCTTCTTCACACTCCTGTCGATGATGAAATTATTCTGGTCCGGAGACCAACCAGAATGTGCCGTGTCATTCTTTGCTCGGTGCCCGGCTTGATACTACTTGGTGCCACAGCTCAATACTACTGACGTGTCGCATTCTAGTTGATCTCCAAACGATGAACTGCCTTCAGGCGTCCGCTCAGAATAATCTCTCATGCCGATGACCTTTCTAACAAGATAACATTCGTCCTTCTTAGACATTCCTTATAGTGAAAGTCAACCTCTCTGTCGGTTTTGTCGATGTCCTTACTAGCAAGATCTCATTGAAGCATCTATATTACTTCTTCATTGTCAAGTATTTTTGAATTTTGAAATGTGAGAATGAGTAGCAAAAAATAATGACAATTATAAGTTTAGTAACTAATAAAATTTAAATGTTAAATAAGCTAACAGAATACTTTTAGTTGCTATGTATGTAATACCTTATTATTATTATTTATGATTTAATTAGGGATGGATTTGAGCTCGCAAGTTTGTCCTTGGAATTTAGGATTGTTCATGAAGGTGTCTCATAACAGTGGCTTCGAATAGAGAGATTATTATGTGCGGAGGCGGATACGGTTATATCTGTAAATAGTAAAAACACAGTTATTATTTATAACTACACCTTTATCGTTCAACACTACACTTTTATTGTGTTTTTTTGTGTTCGCAGAGACAACCGAACGGTTACGTGTCTGATCTCCGCATATAGTAATCTCTCATTCAAATAAGGCCTTCATTTTCTATGTTTTTTTTGTATGGAGAATGCAATGTACTTACATTTAGGAAATATAAATAAATATGCATTTCTTTTACAATTTTCTATTTATCTCTAAATAAAAATAAAAATTATTGAGCCATAAAAAATATTAACTCAGTTTCACAATAACTAAATAAAAAATCAAAATAAATTTTACTTATTCCCCATGAATCAATCTAGTGGGTCAAAATTAATTGCAATTTTTATTATGTAATCTTGACAAGTCTATGTTGACAAGAGCTCAACTTGATGTATTACGATGTGGCTCAAATTCAAACTTGAAATTGACTCGATTAAACTCATTATAAGCTTAAACTTGACTCGAGAGCATAAGCTCAGTTAACAGATCAGCATGATTAAACATTAATCGCCATGGATGAACACTAAAGGTGTACTTAGGTGTTAATTAAGGCACCAACTCAATTCATTAGGTTGAGCTCAAACTCGAGCTCATTGCTAGCTCTCAAGGTAACAAATAAGTTGAGCTCGAGCTAAATAACGAGTTGGCTCAATTCAGTTACATTCATACACTACATAAACAATACTAATTATGTATAATATTATTAAAAAATCACAAACCTTCTCACTTACTGTTCATCCAGCAATGTGGTCATAAGAAATATGGAAATTTGAATCAGAGTCTAACTGATCCAATGATTCCATAACATGATTAAGTAGTATATAATAGAACAAATTAAGCATCCAGCAAAACCGAGCAAATGCAAGAGGATAGGAGAAAAAACAGAAGGGCATTCTTTGTATAAACAATTCTATTTAACTTGAGTGTTTTCTACACACAAAGGGATCCTTATAAAAAGAAATAATGCGGTAATTCAATATATATGCATGAGTCTTGATGGTACTCATTTAAGGAGCATTCAAGTGGAGAATTTTGATATTATATGATGTATGTTTATCTCTTATATCTCTCGTCTGATTTCTTGTTCTGTTTAGCTTCTGAGATTTGAGGTTTCTCTTTTAGAGAGAGAATGTATGTGCTTGTGTTTAAGGAAAAAAAGCTTTCTTATACTCCTAATTTGTACACCCATGTGACTTCTTGTTGGAAGGCGAAGAAGATGGAGAGAAGATAGAAGCACCATCCATGGTTCAACCACTCCTACAGCAATATCAAGAGGTGTTTTAGCCAGTTCAAGGGTTGCCTCCTTTGCGGGAATATGAACATGCTATCATCTTGAAAGAAGTTGTCTCAACTATCAGTGTTTGTTTGTATCGTTATCCTCAAATCTAGAATGACTAGATTGAGAGATTGATAGGGAGATGTTAGAGCTAGGGAACATTTGACCCAGAGTCGATCCTTTTTTCAGTCTAATGGTATTAGTCAAGTGCTTCAACAACAGTTTTCTTCGTTCCACCTTAAGGACAAGGTGGCACTTTGGAAGGGGAGTATTGATGGACCGGCAGATTTGATTGTGAGGGAATTATGAAGTTTTATAATCAAGAGGGAGTTGTTTAAGAAGGTTCTTAATCAAAGGGGAATTGTTTAGAAATGTTTTAATTATATTTGAGAATGAATTATTTAGAGCAAAAAATTTAATTTGAATTTAAAATCTAAGAGGGAATTATTTGGAGAAAAGAAAGAGGAATTAAGGGGAGATTGTTTAGGAAAGTTTTAATTACAATTGAGAGGGAATTAATTAAGGAAATAAATCTAATTTGAGAAGGAATTATTCAAGGAAAGGGGGCTAATTTATGAGGTAATTATGGGAGCTTATTTAAGGCTAATAATAGGGCGGTTTCATAATTATGTTTTGGTGTTTGTTAAATTTAGTTTATTCTTAGGTTATTTGGGCTCCAGGCAGCAACTAGAGATTTAAGAGAGCCAAATCTTCCTCTCCAATTGAAGATCCAATTGAATCTTGCATTTCTCTTTATAATTCTTTCAATAAAATTTATTTTGGGCATTTTTCCCAATTTTTCGTGTTTCATCCACTAATTTTTGTGAAACGTGCATCCACGTCCTATCAAATAGCTAGATAAAATGAATGTAAGCTAAAAGTGTGACATGATGGAAACTTGTTTTAGATGTCTTTAATCATGGAGCATGACGACCATAATGAAGTTTTCATTAAGAGGTAAGAATTAATGAGCTAAAGGATAAAGAGGAAAAGTGCGCATGATGCCCTTTATAGGAACAAGAATTCCCTAAGAAAATGAAGAAAATCACTAAAACTCTAAGAATCCAAAATTTCTTTTGTAGGGTAAACGCCACTTTCTTAAAAAGTTTAAAGAAATTAAGTGCCCATTAGAAAGAATCCAGCATCAAGATATAACTTAAACCAAACATCCTAACAGATCATTAGACTATCAAAATATGCACAAACACCTATTCATTTCTAAAGCATAACTGACAAACTATTATGAGAATAGTTGAATTTGTTCCTATGTTTCTATACAATCTGAAGTACGCATTCCTTATTTTTAAGCATCTATTACTAGCCATCATAAAACCCACTAAGATTACTCCCACCTAAAACCTCTCCTGATAAAAGGAAATAGAAGATTTAGAATGAAAAAATGGAATGGAATATTAGACGTAGCTTTTTCATGAATTATTGTAAGGCAACATAAAGTTTGTATAAAAGAGGGCATAATGAGAATTTAAATACCAATTCCCACCTTCACAAACGTTTTAAAAGAAACGTCTTTGGTCTTTTAATATAATAAAGAAATTAGAAAATAAAACTTAAATCAATCCCATCTAATTCCAATTACTTTGAGATATCAGAAATATATAATAAATAGACATACACAACAACAATCTTAGTTGGACAACATTTATGCCAGCTTGAACACCAAACCATAATTATAGTTCCTAGAGAATATTTTTTTCTTTGTTGACAATTTATAGAGTTATTGCATAGATGAGGATACTCAGGCAGATGAGTGACTTTACACTTAGAGCAGGATACGAAACAAATATATATGTGAAAAAGTTGGAGTAGCTCCAGTGGCAAATGAGATTAGAGAGAGTTGCCTTAGATAGTTTGGTCATAAAAAACAGCGGCTTTATGATGATCTGGTTAGGAGAGTATATGTATTCAAATTGACTTATGTTAAGAAAGATAGAGGTAGACCTAAAAAGGCTTTGTTAGAATATATTAGAAATAACCTTTCTTTAAAAGGAGCATTTATCAAACTATTAAAAATAAAAAAAAAAAATAGAAATAACCTTTCTTTATTAAATTTAAATGAGAATTTGACTCTTAATAGAACACAAAGGAGAAAACAAATTCATGAAACCGAACCCACATAGTGGGATAAAGGCTTGATGTTGTTGGTGTTGTTGTTGTTGATAGTTATAGAGTATAATCCTGCTAGTCATCCTGTGGGAGGGATGTGTAAATACTAGTCTACCAGTACATTCTTGAACTTTAAAATAGGCATAGCAATGAGGTATGAAATGGCGGCCTTACAGATCACTAGTAACCAAGCATCCAGCATAAGAACAGGTACGGTGACCCTATGGAAGGATTCTTGTTACATATAGAGTACTTAAACTTCCTAGAAAGCATAACTCCCTAATTCCAAACTGTAACATACATAAAATTCATATGATATGTAAGTCTGCGTACATAACTATGAAAGAAAATATCTATATTTCCTTCACCATCTGGGGATGTGAAAAACACACTTTAGCAACATAGGAATGACATTTAAAAACAGCTTAACACTACAAGAAGAAGACATGAAGAAAAAGAATGTTCACACAATCACATGTGCCATACAAGCAAGGAACCATCAGTTACTATGAATACACAATGAAGCTATAATATTAGTCGGACATTACTCTAGCAAAATATAACTTCAAAAGTATTCTTAAAATATGAAGCATTCAAACAAAAGCCAATAAATCTACCTAAAGGTATTTAATATGAGCCAGACATAAAGAGTAAATTCATATCAATATTCACTTGAAAAAACTAAAAAGCATAACCGAAATATCTTTTTCTCCTTTTTTTTTGGCATGGAAGCATACTATGATCTACAAACATGCAAGAAACACAGAAAAAAAATATCTAGCAAACCTACTTCAATTTATGAGCTATATGTAACATAGATAGTAACAACAATCCTACACAAAGTCTAATGCATTGCTCTTGGTTGCTTACATAGCTAGCGCCTCTGATCACGAGACTTGAAAAAGTTCCAAGCCCAGCGAGAAAATTTTGAAAAACCAAATATAACTCCAAAAAGTGTCCTTCCCTTTACAATGCCTTCACGTAAGTTCCTTTCTCTTTTAGCTAATGGCAATGTCGCCATCTGTTGCGAAATGTTGTGCCCCTGTGTTGATACTAAACAGGTAAAGATGGAGTAAAACACACCATTCCATCCTAATAACTACATATCACTATAAGAGATGAAACAATTGATGGATCAACTAACCTATTGGATCCATGGTAGTGAGGTGACGAAGCCTTTCCTCGGCCACACGAATAGTTCGAGTAGAGTTCCTCACACCTTGCTTTATCCCCTGCCTACGAGATTAACAAAAAAAAGGGTAAGCAACAATTCATCTAAGTTTCTATGTTTTTTGGGCATAAAAGAGCCTTCCATCAAGCCATGCAATTATATCCACATCACGATCATTTAAATTTACATGGGATTTACATACATACCACTTTATTTCATGCTATCTACATATATAATACTCAAAATATTAATATTACATGCCTACCACTCATAGAACAAATTTGAGTGCATGGAATGAAATATTAAAGTTTATAAGATGATATGAATGATAGAAATGAATTATAGAAGTGATATATTTGATATTAAAGTTGTATATGGGTGGTAGGCTTGTAATATTAATGTTTTGATTGTTAGATATGTAAATAGCGTGAAATAAAGTGGTATATATATGCAAATTTCCCTAAATTTTCTTTTAATACCAATACATATTACCTATGTCTTGCATAATTTGTAATTTTAACTCCTAAAACCATCATTACTGTTAGAAAATTTAAAAGTAATCCCAAAATAATAGCTTTGTTTTATTAATACTTGAGCTGAGTAGGTCAACAAAAATAAGTCTGAATGACATCTTATATCAGTTGAACCAATAAACTATCAAATGCATAAGCCTTAAATGTGATTAAAAGTTTTGGTCAAATGTAGATTATTCTATTTCACATTGATAAGTGGTATTAAGGAGGCCATTGTTTATAAAATCAGATCTGTCTAAAGAATTTGGGCTGAATAAGTGTTCACACTTGGCCTTGGGCAGTTCAATTAATACCTTAGAGAAAGAGAAAAAGGAAGCTCAATTGACTAACCCTAGATCACTTAGCTCCATGGTCAAGTCACTTATCTCCATTCCACATAGTCTCATAGTTGCCATAGTGTCCGGTAGCTCCTCTGCTGTGACATCTAACAACTTCTCCAGTGACTCCGCAGCTCTCTTAAAAGCCTACACTTTTCAACAGCATAAATAGATAAAAACAAGAAAAATCAAAGTTAATTGTCTCCTGAAAACAAATTTCAGAAGTATAACTAAAAGCTACCAGAAGGGTTGGAATCGCTGCGAAGAACAACCAGGAGGCGGAAATAGCAACCTGTGAACATAGTCAAAACTGCTCAACGACACATAAACATGGGAAAATACCTAAGCAAATAATATTTATATGTAGCAAGCATGCCAGTTGCTCGTTAAACCAAAGGGACATCATCAAAAACAAATAAAAACAAACAAAAATGGGAAGCCATGATCATGCAGTTTGATTTCTGAAAATCGACTAAAATTCATAAAAATTTGAAACCCTATACGAGGCATTAAAGCAGGCTTACCGTGCAGGCTATAATATTGAGAAGAAGGATATGTCTGGGACCAAGATTCCACTGGGAGAAGGAAAGAGATTGTGGGGGAGATCCAACCGAGGAGGACATGAAATGGGGATCGTTGGAGGTTGAGGCATCAAGGTCAAGAGAGGAAAAAGGAAGAAAGGGTACAAGCCCCTTCTTTCCAGAAGACGACATTAAGGTCCTTCCCCTGATGATTTGGCAATCAATGATTGCTCCATTCTTACTTCTATGGAAAAGAAGGCGAGGGGAGAGAGAAGATGTGCAAGAAGACGAAGTAGAGTAGAGAAAATTAATAGCTGAATGAGGACGAAGAAGAGACATCGCTAGAGATTGCTTGGATAAACGAAAGGTGCGGCTTTGTTCACTTCTCAGGGGTCTGAAAATCAACGCAAGACCAGGCTCGCCGGAATTTGGCTCAAGGCTGGAGTTCTATAAAAGTAATGAAATTATTAAGAAGAAAAAAAGCTTTTAAAAATTATCGTGAAGACAATTAAAAAAAAAACTATTTAATAATTAATTAGGCAAAAACAAAACCAAAATAAAAAAAAAAATTATGAGTGATGCTAGTCATTAGCATAGATAATGACTGGCCCAGCCTATTTGGCACCCATTTTGGATCGTCTATGTAAAACTTCTCCGAAGTGCATTTTTTTTAATGCAGTTAGTCCGTATGAACTGACTTTAGTACGGGACGAACTGAAGAAAATTGTAAAGAATCTGTATGATTCGTCTGGACGAACCTGTACGAACCTGGACGAACCGTCGGGACGAAATTTGTCCAGAGAGCAAATCGTCCAAGAACGAATACACTTCGTCTGGACGAGATTTGTTCAGAGGGCAAATCGTCCCAGGACGAATAGGAATCGTCCGGGACGATCCTGTTTGATAAGTATTGGAATTGAGATATTTTGGATCATTTTGAAGAGAATGAAAAAGCTGGAGAGAGAAAGAGAAGGAAAAAAGAGAGGAAAAGGCTTGGTTTTGGAGCTCGCAGTGCGCTTTTCGTCCGTCGCCGTTGTTGGAAGATTTGTTCGCCTCGCAGTAAGGACTCTGAATCCTATTTCTGATTTCAAAGATTTCGAGTTTTGGTATTTCTTTGCTCAGTTTTGTGTTTCCGTTACCGAAAAACGTGCATATCTTTGTATTGACGAAACTTTTACCGCGTAACTTTTGGTATGTTTCTGAGATGATGTTTCCGCCGCCTGCACACCCACGGCGTCCTGTCTGTGCACGACGGACCCGCCCGCGTCCGGCGCACCCAGCCAACCGTACACCCGCTACGTCCTGCGTCGGGTCGGGTCAACCCGGCAACCCGCCGGGTCGAGTCCGGGTTCGAATATTCGACCCGTTTACCTACTCGGGTCGGGTTAGGGTCGACCCGATTGAACTCGGGTCAGTTCCGGGTTCGACCCGAATCCGATCCGTGACCCGAAATTAACACCCCTAAGAATAATGCAATATAATCTTCTACAAGCTAGCAAGGGTTTGATAAGAATATGTATCGAGTTAAGTAATGAGAAAAAATACTAACAATCAAATTAAGACTATGTAAGTTTTATAGCTTAATATTTGTGTGATAATACATAAACTTTTTAATGAAAGAAAATTTTAGTGTTTTAACAAGCTGATTTAAGGTAGCCCATGGAATGAAGAGAATGGGTTCACCTTAGAAATAAGATGAAGGAAATTTTTTAAACTTTTAATGAGCAAAATGCAAATCGACCGACAATTGCGAACGAGATGTTTAGAGGACCACTTAGCATTATTAATGCTATGGTCCTAGATCAACCAAGTTAAAGAAATATTCCAGACCAAGCTAAAACCTCTGAACACCTTGACTTGCATAAAAAGAGTGGGAGGAAAACTTAGTAGTTGAGTTATCATAGTGTTACCATAAACACTATATATACCTTCAATTGCATCAATATAGCAAGTGGTAAGGCAGGAATCTAAACAACAACAACAACTCGAGCAACATAATGCTATTATAATGTTAGAGAAAAAAAAAACAGAATGCTTGATTAATCCAAAATAACAGAGGTATTTGTTGAAGGAGAAAATTAGATCAAGGTAGAGCACATTGTAAGATGTGAGAGTACCAACCCTGACACCCAAGAAAGAGTGATTATTGTGTTGCTTATTCTTCCCCACTAGAGATATCTGAGTTAGGGCCAATAAAGGAAGCTCTATACTAACATGAAAGATGCAACTAGTGAAAGTTTGGTCGAGATTGCAAGGATTTATTCAAAGTGCAAAAATAGTGTAATAAAATCAAATTAGTACTCTCTAGATTATATGTTTATATTCATTTATTTAAGTTATTGAATAATCATAAAAAGAATATAAAACTCGACATACAAATGAACAATCTTAAATATTGACTCATCTGTTTAATTATATTCCTAATACATTTGTTTGTTCTTAAATAAATAATTATTTGAGCTCAATAAAATACTTATTTGATGATTTGTTTTATATCTATGCATAATAAAGTTATGTAGTTATGTTCGTTTATTTAGTTTAAATCAATGCTTATAAATATTTATTGAAAAATATTGATTATATTTTTAAAATAATCAACTTTATCCCACTAAAAAAACTTTTTGACTGTTTCAAAATTCAAACACAAAATTTGCAGAAATATCTTAATAAAAATATCATCTTAACAAAATTATATATACAGTATTCAATGTGAGAAATATAGGAAAGAGCGCACTAAGTGATTGACCAACAGACGAGGTCAAGAAGGAAAAATCCACGAAGAAGCTGCAGCGCCTTCTTTGACCATCTACTCTCTATACATATAGCCCTCTCCATTAGCTTGAACAGCTAACACAGATCCAGAAAGAAAAAAATAGAAAACAAAATTTGGCTGAAGTGATTTCTTTACTTCACAGGTAATGGTAGAGCTCATCCTAAAACCAATCATGAAGAAGCTCTACAATGATAAAGTGAAGGCCATGGAAGCAGAGGAGATGGTAGAAGAAACTAAAGCATCGAAAGAAAACAAGCAATCAAAAAGGACGCGCTTCTTCGGCTGGATAAGGAAGAAGGAGAAATTAATGTAAATTCCGATCGACGAAGATTTCTACTGCTGTTTTCTGATTTAATTTGTACTGTGATTTGGGCTGGGAACCAAACAGGATTAGTTTCTGCGTATTTAGATGTACTCTTCTTTCTATATATAAAGATTTGTCTTTCGATTTTGTTACCTTGAATACACCTAGCGTTCTCGATCATGTCTGTTGAGCCTTGAAGCGCACAAATCTTCCCAACTCTTGGGAGGGCTGCAGCGAGGGGCAGTTCTTGTGTTTTCTCCAGCCATCATTGAATCTCGCCCATGAATTCATCGTTACAGTGCTGACATCAAAGGTTTTCTAGTTTCAGAAAGGTATTTATGATTCTCCAACTGCAATGCTTGATGCTTCTTCGAAATGAATTAAGCCTTAAGCTTATTCAAATAAAACAGTTATCAACTTTAAAATAGTGCGAAGATGAGGGGTATCTAAGGCTTCATTAGGGAGAAATTATTGTGTACGGAATTCGAATGTATTCGGATTTCAATCACTATGCGCCATGTCACTGGATGCACTGGCCCAGAGTGCATCCGCTGACGTAGCAAGCGGTGATTGGAATCCGAATGCATTTGGATTCCTCAGACAATAATTTCTCTCATTAGGGACAGTTTCTTAATAATTTCTATACAATTTTTTTAGCATAAATTTTTTTTGAAAGACAAAAAAATAGTGGTAATAATATCCAAAATAAGGACATTTTTCACTCAAAAATCTATTTTTTACTTTAAAATACAATAACAATCATATTGAATATCAAACCGAATTCTATCTAACATCAAAAAAGAATAATATATATATATATATTATTAAACTTAAGAAAGTTATTAGAATTAACTTATCATAAAATGATAAAAACAATTAATCAAAGAAATGAGTCAAAATATATTTTTTAAATATTCAAAAATTTAATCTCAATATTCATACAAACATATTATATTTTTCATCCCCATAAATGAGTCAAAACTATTTTTTTTGTTTTTTTGGGAAAATTAAGGGCATAGCCCAATTCCATTAATCAAAATAATTACAGGTAAAGGAAAAATTACATGAAAGAGAGAACAAAAAGGCGTATAAAATACAAACAGAGAGTAAAAATACAAAATCAGTGAACAAATGGTGTTAGCACCCAAAAACGAAGGCTCAGTATGTGGATTGCAACCACCTAGCGCAGGAGAAATCCCCGGTTGCGAAAAAAGCCATCCAAGGAGAGCCGAGTTGCTTAGAGTCGCCATCTAGGGGAGAGGGGAGCAATCCACTCATCCTCGCCCAAAAATACCGAACTCAAAGCCAAAAAACTAGATCAAGAGTAGTAAAAAAGTCGAAAAACCAACTGGGAGAACACCAGCTCTCCGCCTAGAGCCACGATAGAAGCAGAATTTCAGCCATAATATATCGAGCCAGGAGCTGAATAAACACTGGTAAGCCACGAAGAACAAGCAGCCGAGTAAACTGGCTGCAACTAGAGTCCAGAAAGCAGAATACTTTAAAATTTTTCTCCATTCTTCCACCTAGCTATCTTCATCAAAACAGCTTTTCTAATAAGTTCTCTTATAATAAAAGCGCTCTTATCAATAGAAGCAAACCTCCTTTTATTCCGCTCTCGCCATATATAATGGACAAAACACCACAATATTAAGAGGGAGAGATTAACACGGTCACCCAAATGGCCTTCAAGTAGAAAATCAGCAATTTGATACAGATTTGGGCGAATAAGAAAACACCTGAAGCTGTGAAAAATGCCAGAAATCACAGCAAATGAAAAATCACATTCAAAGAAAAGATGAGCCACCGTTTCATGTTTTTGCTTGCATAAAACACACAGCGGATCCACCAAAATATTTCTCCTAATCAAAGTATCAGCTGTTTTAAGTCCACCCACCATGGTAATCCAACCAAAGATAAAATATCTAAGGGCATAATGCTTGTGCCACACCGCAGCATACAAAATAGCATCACATTCCTCAAAGAATTCAGAAATAAAAGCATGAAAAGAAGAAGATGACCCATTATCGGACAGCCAAAGCAGGCATCAAGAAGTTCTCTCTAAAGAGAGAGGAATGGCCCAAATGGTGCATGAAAGAGTTTCATTTAGTGAATGAGGCAAAGACCAGCCATTAGGATTAATAACCATATCAATCGTTGCATCTGTAGGAAAAAGATCCATGATAGAATTAGAAATTGGCAGTTCATAGAGTGCTTGCCCATTACACCAGTGATCCCAATAGAGAGAGATGGGGCTATTAACACCAATATTGAAACTGAAATTATGTTTAGCTTTGAGGCCCGTTTTATATATATTCTTCCACATATGTGAGGCATCTCTAGAAATAGGCTTCCACGGAGAGCTATGTCTATTACACAGCCAAGACGAAAGCAAGGAGACAGAATTATAATATATGATAATCAGTGAACAGTCAAAAGCAAATATGAGAGCATCAAATGTTGGCAGCCCCAAACCTCCTTTTATTTTAGGCTTGCAAGTCCCCTTCTATTTACCATAAGCTATGAGACAGATGACAATAGTACAAAATGTAAGGAAGCGTTGAATTACAAGTGGCACGAGAATAGCCGAGAAGAATTTTTATTTAATATGTAAACTCTTCTTTACAATTTGAATGAGGGAAGGAGGAAACGGAGAAAGAGAATCATGCTGCGTCAAAACTCAAAAAAGATTTATGAAGATCGGAACTTAATTCCTTACAAACCCTTTTGACTACCATTCATTTAGCTGAAAATTAGCTAATAAATATAAAAAATCAATGAGATTTAGATACAAACTATTAATTTTTTATATTTATTTATCTAATATTTTAATATTTAAAATATATTAAAATTTATTATACTAATCTATTTAAAATAAAATATTATTTTATTATATGATTTGATCATATATATATATAGACACATCATAAAAAAGCTTTAATCGGACATGAATCGTCAAACATATTTGAGTTGAAAACTTTCAAATCAAAGTCATGACTATCTAAACTCCGATTTAGGCAAACTTATTATTGAATTGAACACCTCGACGATACAAACCTAACTATATAGAAAATGATCTAATTTGAGCATGAATGAGCCTAAATCAAGGGCCTATAGCATAATTGAAAACTTTATATAGCAATTGAATGACCAAATAATCTTCAAATTTGGCATACTTATGATCGAATCAAATGAATTGACGAGACAAATACAAAGAGCTCAAGATAAATTAAATCTAACATCGTAAAGGAACTTAAATGATGAATAAACATTTTATGATCAAGGGAATCAATACATATCATTTAACGAAACATTCTGGATTTTCTCCATCTTTACGGGTATATCACTCTCAAAAATTTATAAATAGACCCTCACTCTCTACATGAAGGGAGTTATGAGCTATACCCATAACTCTCTTATCAGAATCAAGAGAACTCCGAGATCTAAGGATTTGGTGCACTGTCAGAACACCATCATTGAGCCACCCGTCGAGCCTTTGTTGATTGACTACTACGGTTTTTGAACAACCACTGCCCATCAACTATTGTCTTCCAACCTCCGTCGCCTATCAAATAAAATTCTTCGACCTTCATTGCATGTCGATGGTCCTCATACCACCGTCATCTAATTACAATCATGCAACCACCATAACCCAACTATAGTCATCTGACCACCATCTCAACTACGAATGTTCTTACCTTCGTTGCCTGTTGACTACACTTCTTTAACCTCCATTGCCCAAACTTTGATCCTCCCACTAGTGTTGTCAACTACGATCCTCCGACAACCCTGTCTCAACTATGGTCCTCCAATCATCATCGCTCCTTTACAAACCAAACCATCATCACCTGTTGAATACATATAATCTTATGACCATCGTGGCCGATTATGGTTCTCAAACCACCATCACCCAATAACGGTCCTTCTAACCACCGCAACTCGACAATGGTTCATGGACTACCGTCAATCAACTAGTCATTATACGTTCGTTGCCAAATGATGGTCCTCGGATCATCATCGTTTGACAATAGTCACCCCATGTACCATCATCCGACAGTCCTCAAATCTCCATCATTCTAAAACCAATCATAAAAATAATAATAATAATAATAATAACGCTAGAAAATTGAAAAAAAAATTAAAACAATTTATTTACTCGGCCGTTTATCGACAATTATAACTGCCGTCTAACTGTTGATAGTGGCGTTTTAAGCGCCGTGGACTGCCGTCCCAATAAATTATGTGATAATGTGAGAGAAGTGGCTAGTGAGAGATGCGGGAAAATTCATTAAAATAAACAATGAGCATTATATATATATATATTATATGTATATATTCAATTTTAAGTGCTTTAAAGACTCATTTGTTTGCTTGTAATAAAAAAAAAAAACTAAAATGTAATTTTATTTTAAATTATTACGTGTGTGAAAATAAAATAAGCATATGAGATTATTGCATGTTGGATCTTTATATAAAATTAGAATGTTAAATTTTCTATTTTTCTATTGAAGTGAATATTGAGGGCCCGAACAATTATAAATATTAATTTTTAATTATATTCAATAACTAATAGATTTAAAAGAAATAGTTGAGTCAAAAATACAGAGATCTCTGTGCATTAGTTTCCTGCAATTAGCCTGAACTTATTGAAAGAGAACTAACGGTTAGAGTTTTTGATATACTTTGCTCGACGGTTGTTTGAATCTTTCGTAGTGAAAACTATCTTACAAGAAACTAATTGGAAGCTGCAACAAAGAATAACATAAAGAAACTATACTTTCTTCAGGATTCTCTCGCCTGCACTCCGTCAACCTCAGAAGCAAAGAGAAAGCATAAACTTTTAAAATTCCAAATAAAGCAAAAGGACCGGTATAGAATCTTCACATTGAAATCATCACCACAATAAACATCAATACATACATATTTGCATTCATGATTCCAATACAAAAGGGTACAACAACTACCAATTTCAAATGAGAAAATTCTAATTGACTAAGGCTTCGTCTAAGATAACTTTTAAGGCTTCTTGGAGCAGTTTTTTAAGAAGCGACAAAAAACCGTCCCAAAAGAAGACTAAATAGACTTTAATATTTTTAAAAATTCTCTTGATCAAATTTGAATGTCTGAATATTGATATTTTTCACAATTTCATAATAATTTTCCTAAGTGAAAATTAATATATCTTGATGAAATTTTATAATTCTATTAATTTTTTTAAATCATCATAATTATGAGAAAAATAAACGAACATTCAAAAGAAATTTAAAGACAGAAACTGAATAATTATACCATACACCAACTTTGATAATTGGAGAGAATGCAAATGTCATGAACAACTTCATTACACGAACAATCTAGAAACTAAAAACAACAAATAGAATTTGAAAATTAATACTATCTCATAAACGCATATGATATATAATTTAAAAATACTGTTAAAAATTGTAAGGAATTTGAGCAGGCGGCCGATTCTCCTAAAACGGGTTCCAGCGAGAGCCATGAAACTGGCCGGGAAAAGCAGGCCTTCCACCACCTTGGCCTCCGTCATGAGCTCCACTACCGTTCTTCCTAAGAAATCCACGCCCTCCTCCAAATCCCGGCGCCGGATTATAAAACCCACCATCAAATCTGGCGGCGGCCGCTGCCGTCGCTGCCAAAACTTCGTTAGTGACGCCGCTTCCGTCTTCAAAGCTGAGGGACTGGTCACGATCTCCGGAGACGTTTTCGGGCTCCTGCTGCCTTGCCATACAATTCTTGTCCCCTTCGCTTTCCCTATACCTGTTAAGATAAGTCCTTAGCGGAACTACATAGGAATCAAATCCAAGGGTACTCATGGCCCAAAGAAGATCATCCCCATTGATTGTCTTTCGTTTTTCCCGCTGGCACTTATCAGAAGCCTCGCCGGTTACGAAGCTGATAAACTCGGATACACACTCCTGCACTGTCTCTTTGGCTTCTTTTGATATCTTGGCGTTCGCTGGAAGAGAGCGCTTCATTATGCGGCTAACGTTGGCGATGGGGAGGAAGCGGTCCTGTTCTTTGGAAGAGCCGGACATGTCGGCGTCCGACTGTGGGCTGCTCGCCGGAGATTGTTGAGATGTGCTTTTCCTGCTTCTTTTCATTGCAAATTGACTAGATCAATGGAGAAAGGAAAAAAAGGAAAAGGGTGGGAGAAAGAACGAGCGGTTTTGAGTGCTGGATGTTCGTTTTACCAGTGAAGAACCGGTTATAAAGAAGGGGAAACAGATCAGGCGAAGGGGGAAAGTGGAGGGCCGCCGGGCCGGCTGTTTTGATTTTGACGTCAAGTAATACAAAATGCGCGGGGTGAACCGGCGAGATTTTTGGGGGCTTTTTTTTCAATTTTTTATTAAATAATTTTTGATAATTTATTTTATAAATTTAATATGAAAATATAGAGTAATATTTTACTTGTCAGGTCAACCAAAAATCACGAGTTATATAATTCGTCTGTTGAGTATAATTTTATCATAAAAAAATAAATATTAGATCTGCAAATAAAATATAAGAAAAACATATAATTATTATAACAAATTAACAACAACAACAACAACTCTTTATCACTCTATTGAGGATTAACAGTCTCGAGACCAACCAAAATGCGCCACGTCACCCCTTGTTTGGTACTGCGGCTCGATACTGTTGATGTGACACATTCTGGTTGGTCTCTGGACACCGTTCTACGTCCGGTCTCCGTACAAAATAATTTCTTATTATAAAGAAGTTGGCTACATGAATCTTTGTTCTCTATTATGATTTGTTAAGAATCATATTCTTATTTAAAAAAAAAATTAAAAAAAATAATATATATATATATATATTCTCCATCAATAACAAAATCTCATTAAAAAAAAGGATTTTCATTTCCCTGTCGATATAAAATATGGAAGCTTAACTAATTTTCAATATTTGCAAATTATTTTGGCTGCTAATTGTATATTTTTGAAGGACTTTTTTGCAACCACAAATTCTCATAAATAACTCTTATATTGAACTTGATTGAAATCCATTTACTATTATATTGAACTTTATTGAGATCTTAGTTTTATTTCACTCATCTTATAAGTGGAATAAGAATTGAAGATTCATTATGATTAAGGCTTTGTTTGAGACAGCTTTATTAAAATAATTTTTAATAAAAAATTAAAAAAATTTTACTAAAAAATTGCTTTAAGAAGCATTAAAAAGTCTTCCCAAATGAAGCCTAAGGTTTCATTCGGGACAGTTTTCTTATTGTTCTTTAAAACAGCTTTCTAGTATAAAAACTAAAATTTTTGTATTAGAAAACTATTTTAAGAAGTAGTAAGAAAACTATCTCAAACAAAACCTAAATGATTCATAAATTTTAGTAAAGTTTCATGTGAGTGAAGCTTTAAAAAAAAACTCATTGAAAGTGATATAAGAGTCAAATTTCTAATATAATAGCATTTGTTTGCTTACACTTTTGCTACATTATTGTTGGGAGTAAACAAAGAACGAAACAAATAAGAAAGAAAACAACAACCAAGAAAGATTTCCAAGATTTAACATGAAAAAAATTGAAAATAGGAAAAAACACGGTGCCACGTTATATTAAGAAATTATTATGAAAATAGGAGAAACTATGCGGAGCTTCCACACTCATTCTCTTCTTCACTTCACACATGTTCATCATCTTCAGACGTAGATCCAAGCGAGAGTTTCACCCTATAATTGATTATAACTATTAAAATAAGAAAAGAACACAAATTCAACCAACTCACAGCGCTATACCCGCATCACATCGGCATCAACTCCTGTCTCAAAATAGGTCAATGGCATCATGTCGTTGCACTGGATTTACAACACCGCCGAGCTTGATTGAAGAAATTGAGATCTAAGTCAACAATACAACTCGATTGATCGATATAATCAAACTCCCCAAAAACCAATATGTATGGCCCTAATTGTTAGTATTAAAATTAACAATGCAAATATTAATTGGCAAATACAACAGCTTCAATTGGCAATGAAATTAGGTCTTATGTAAATTTTAGTTTAATTTAACCAAAGCCATGTCATGGTTGTGACAAGGCATGGTTGTGACAAGGCTAGTGTAGGTTAAATTCACACCTATCATTGAGTTTTAAAGGGCCCAGATAGACTATTTTTTCATGCTTGCATCATCTGTTTAGCAGGTGTCACAGAAAGCAAGTTACAATCGGTCATATTAGGTAATCTCAACGCCTTAGCTGTAGCACAAAGGTGATGATTTTTTGTCGGAGTTGTAGCACTACAACTTTTTGACTTGAGACGAGAGACTTCAGATGACAGGGGAATCGATCAGGGATGCAAACAAGTCTACTCGAGCTCGACTTGTGAGTCAAAATTTCAGCTTGAACTCGAGTCGAGCTCAAGTTCTACTCGTGACAGTGACCAGAGCTCGACGAACAGCTCGCAAGCTCGTTAACGTAGTCCGTCTTCAGCGGTCGCACTCCGCCGATCCGTCTTCCCCGATCGCACGCTCCCGCAGTTCACACGCTTCCGCGATCGCATGCGCCCGCGACCCTGCTCCTTCCGCGTTGTGCCCGTGGTTCACCCGCACTAATCGAGCCGCTCAACGAGTAGCCGAGCATACTTAGGATCAAACTTGAGCTCGATAAGACAACGAGCTCAAAATTCTGTTCGAGCTCGAGATCGGAGCTCGATAAGCTTAGCTCACAAGCTCATTAAAAAATTGAGATCGAGCTGACTCGCGATTTGACTTGACCCCGTTTCTCCCCTCAATCCACCGACCACTTCTCTCAATGGTACACTATCACAGATATTAGATATTACATATGGAAAGTGTTCCAATATCCACCTTGGTTGGAGGTTATTTTCTAATTGTTGTAAAAATTATTTGAACTTGAGCTAATTATTAAGATGAATATGAGAAATGAGTTTTTTTTTTTTAATTTAAATAAAACTAATTGATATCTGCATGCCTATGGAGAGGGATTAATGATTTCTCATTATGCAATGCAGATTGAAGGGGGGAAACAAATATGCGAGGGCACTTTGATATAAATCCATATTATTATGATTAAATGAAAATATTAAGCTAAAAAAAATTGAATAAAAATGATGCAACATAGGGATTTGATGAATAAAAATCATGCATCATAGGACAAAAATCATGCAACATAGGAATTTATTAAAAAGGCATTTGGTCAAACATAAATATTGGTGTAATATTTGAATAAAAATTTTTTGGAATTAAATTAACGGTGTTCTGAATTCCAACTTCAGCTTTGTTTGGGACTACTATTTTATTAAAGTTTTAGTAAAAAAAAAAGTTAAAAAATTAAAATTTTTGTATTAAAACTCTATTTAAAAAAAAAAAATCGTCCCAGACGAAATCTTATAATTGAAATAAATTTCTCGATGACATTAATCTAGTGACACCAAAAACATCTTGATCAGAGTCCAATTAAATTAATCTAAATTAGGGCTGCAAGCGAACCAAGCGCTCGACGAGCTACTCGTTGTTCGGTTCGATTAAAGCTCGTTTGTGATCGTTTAATTAACTAAATAAACAAACTTGAACAATATTTTAAATACTTGATTCTTAAATAAACAAACTTGAACATTAATGCGTTCGGTTCATTTATGTTCGCGAACAACATTGTTTAAACCCCGTGAGCTAGCTCAACATTAAGCTCGATAAAAGCCCAATACGTGTTCGATTTTGAACTCGTGATTTGTGAATAAGCTCGATAAAAATAATTAATATTTGAATATAGAATATGCAACATGTAAGCTTCATTTAAAAATATATTCATATTGATTAATGTTATTTTCATTTTACATAGACAATTGCTTTTATTATAAATGTGTTTGTTCATAGATATGTTCATGAACATGTTTGTTTGATTGTTTAAACAAATTCGTTAAATATGTTCGCGAACATGCTTGATGTAATCGTTTATTAGGAAGCTCGTTTGTTAAGTTAATGAACATCTAAAAGTAGAACTCGTTTATAGATCGTTCATGCTTGTTTGTTTAAAGCTCAATAAGCACAAAACGAATCGAACATGAACTGAACATAAACCGAACATGAACACTCATTAATTTAAATGAACCAAACATGAACACAAATAATAAAGCTCGAACAAACATGAACCAAACTTGAACAAGTTGATATTAAATGAACACAAACATGAACACTCACATACTCGACTCGGCTCGGTTCATTTGCAGCCCTAATCTAAATTAAGCTCTAGTGCATAGTTATAAACTTCCTGATAATATTTGAATGACCAAATATCCTAATATTATATGCTTATAGCAAAACCAATGTGTAGAATGAAAAAAATCAATGAGCACAAGATCATTCAATTCAAATATTCTTAAATAACTAATTGACGGCCTATGATAAAGAGAATTAACATAGGCTGTCTGATGAAGTCTTTAGGAAGTTTTTTTCTAAAATAAATAAAAATGTCACTTAAAAATTTAAAAATAGACCAATGTTATTTAGATGAAAGGGATTTGAAATTGGAGAGAGCTCGAAAATCTGAAAAAAATATAAAGCTCTTTCAAATGATCGATATCGATGATCACTGCTAACAAATATCATCACTCATCCACTATCACCCAACCATCATCGCTCGATCCTCATTACATGGAGAAATTATTTTGTTCGGTCACCGGACCGTCAGAAGGCGAATCAAAACATGCCACGTCACTCGGTACACAACGATACAAAGTCGTGGTACACAGCAACTGGGTGACATGGCGTGTTCTGATTCACCTTTAGACGGCATTCGTATCTGCACAAAATAATTTTCCCATTACATGAGAGTTGTTGTCCACCTGTTTATTACTTACCATCATCGCCTTTTGCCAACAAATGCTGACATTGAACATCTCTTAATCGCGTATAACAATTCTAACACGTAATAATAATATATGAATAATCAATTAAAATTTATTTTATATTCATGTAAAAATAAATTTAAATTTATCCTTATTAATAAAAATTAATTAGAATTCCCTTTTTTTTTAAATAAAAATGAGCATATAATAATATATAAAATAGTGTAGAATTGACCGGTTCTTATTTGGCTAGTCATTACAGACCGAATCGTCGGGTTAAATACTTATGTATGGCCCGTCTCACACACATAAATGGATCTTTAAAATAACCTTATTAATTACAAATTATTATTCTCCGTCCTAAAGGCCAAAAAATTTATGTAAAGCCTAGCTTTGATAATATGGACTAAGAAACAATATATTTATAAATATTTTAAAATGAAAATAATAAAATATTGAATTAAATGATGCTGGCAAATATCTATTTTGAATTGTTAGGCAATTCTTTTGTTTGGAATGTTTGTTTTCGTCTTTATTCTCTTTTAATCCTTAATTAATATTTTTTACATTGTTATCCCCTTAGGGCAATATGATTTTCAAATAAACATGCATATTTAACAATGAAAAAAATTGAGTAAGCATACTAAATTAAAAAAAATTAAATTATTTTAAGATAAGTGTAAAATGATATTTAAAGAAATTTTACATTAACATGTATCAAGTATATGTAATTGGAGAGATTATTACGTGTTGAGTCCGAATAAAGAGAACTGTTCAATTTTGTGACTGTGAATAGTAATTACACTTGTAGTTATTGTTCATCACTACGCTTTTATTGTTAACCACTGCGTTTTTACTATTTATGGTCACAAAATCGAATTGTTCTCTGTATCCGGACTCCGCACGTAATAATCTCGAATGTAATTGAGAACATATTCTTCCATTCACACATCACTACTCATGTTGATGCCTTAAGCCAAAGAGAGATTGCAAACTCCATTCTTTTTGACACGCCAACAAACATGTTGATGTTTTAGTTCTCACACTACGGTAAGCCAATAAAACTTCGATGTTTGAATCTAGTTTCAACTAAAGTTCAAACCATATTTAATGTTAAAAATTATGTTCAAATTCTACTTTGTTTTAACCAATTTTGAATGATTTCTTATTTAGAAATCCACAAATATGAGAAATTATCTCTTATGACTCTGATTTTGTCTAAAATAAATTTTTTGATATATTTCTTCAAACAAAGAAACAAGGAACATATTACCTTAATTATATGTACTATAGGGTATACAAAGTCATATTTCTTGTAATTAATTATTATTCCAATATTACACCCAAGATTTAAAAAGATTTAAAATTTTAAAATTAATATAGATAAAAAAAATAAAATTATTCACCCCTGATTTTCATCCATTTAGCTAAACTCATTAATTTCAAATTTATCTTATTAATTAGTTCTTAATCTGAAGCCATGACAAATTAACTCATACAAAATTGGAAGGAGACAAAAATGTGCCCGCACATAAAATGTGACAGTTTTTTTATTATTTTTCATAGTAACTTTTTAGGACAAATTTTTTTTAATAAATCTCAATATAAAATAATAAGCATTAAATAAAATTTTTAATAAATTTTTTCATATGAATTATTTATAAGATTTTTGTCCCTATTTTTATAGGTATTAATTAATGTGCATTTTAAAATTTCAATAGCATAATCATTACAAATAAAAAAGGAATATTTTGCAGAAGAAAGTATTAGGTGTCAATTATATTTCTAACTCTACATTCAGAATACGTGAGTATATAATTATGTGTTCGTTGTGTACTTTATAAATTACATAATTATCACATAATCCCACCATTCAAGTAGAGCTATGCACATAAATTATCTCATTGAATCCATTTTGTCTAATAGTCCAAAAGATAACATTGTAGCCAAATAATAAGAGCAATTGCCCATTTTTACATTACTATAAAAAATATTATATGTGATACTTCCTCCAAAAATTATCTTGATCGAGCACGAATCTCAAGCCAAAATCAAGTTGGAAACTTCCGAAATAAAAATTGGGACCATTCTAACTCTGATTTCAAAAAACTTATAGTCGAACTGAGCGTCTCGGAAATATGAACCCAACGACATCAAAATCGACTCAATCCGACTCTAAATGGCATAAATCAAGGGTTAGAAGTGTTGTTGGAAGGTTCGAACCACAATTTGGATTACCAAATGGTTTCCGAACATGACATGCTTATAATCGAATCGAGCGGCTCGACAAAAAGAATCCAACGAGCTCAAGATTACCAAATTCCGACATCACTAAGGCATTCAAATGTCCATCAAACGGTCATTGATCAAGGGATTCAACATCAGCCGTCCATCCAACCACTCCCCATTTACCCTTGATCTCTCACCTATTTACTGGTCATATCACTCTAGAAATCTATAAATAGATCCCTCATTTCTCTTGAAAAGGGGGCTCAAAGCAAGAGAGAGATCAGAGATCGCTCTTGCCTCCTCTCTCCTCCTTGACCACCGCCTGAGTTCCGTCGGACCACCATCTGACGTTGTTGCTCTGCTGGACCACTACTTGAGACCCTCACCTCCACCGTACCACCACCTGAGGCCCGGACTTCCACCAGACCACCACCTAACGTCGTTGCATCGCTGGACCACCACTTGAGGCCCTCACCTCCACCGAACCACCACTTGAGGCCCGGACTTCTGTCGGACCACCACCTAACGCCCGAACTTCTGTTGAACCACCACCTGAGGCTAAAACTTCTGCTCGATCACCGCCTGACTTCATTGCTCCGTCGGACCATCACTTGAGGCCCTCACATCCACCGGACCATCACTTGAGGCCCGGACTTCTGTCGGACCACCACCTGATTTTCGAACTTCTACCAGACCACCACCTGAGGCCCATACTTATGTTGGGCCATCATCTGATGCCCAGAGTTTTACCAGAATACTGCCCTACTGCAATGATCTTTTGGATCCCGTCTTCTGCCTACTACGGTATTTTCGACCTCTATCATATCAACCATGGTCCTGCCGACCAACCAAACATGTATATGTTGATTATTGTAACTCCCACCATGTAATGCGCTCTATATGATGTACATTTGTGACATCAAGCCAAGGTCTTCTCCCAAGAAAAGGCCTCATTTGTAATCGACTGCAAATACTAGTAGATTCATTCAAACTGGGTCATACCTCGTGGTTTTTCCCTCTTTTCAATGGTTTCAACGTAAAATCCCTTGTCTCTTATGAATGATATACACTCTCTCTTATCTGATTGCGTGCTGGATCTTTATGTAATGATAAGACGTTAAACTTCATATTTCTCTACCACCACGAACTCCAGGACGCAACAATATGAAAAAAAAAAAAAAAAAACTTTACCAGAAAGCATTTACCAATCTATGCTTCTTACTTTTTAAATACTATAATTATCCTTTTTTTTTTTACTTTTCGTTATAAAATTTTGTAGAATAATCATTTTTAATCATAATTATTTTGTCACACAAAAATTATCCCGAATTAATTTCTTAAGTCACGAAAGACTTAGTCCAAACTAAAAATCAAAGAATTACATTTATAAGAAAATAAAAATTAATATTTTATCAAAATCTAAATTTTAAATAATGATCCTTCACGAGAGGAATCCTTCCCTCCACAAATTAAAAGTGTTCAAAGCTTAAAAAAAAAAAAAAAGTTCAAAGATGCTCATTATCCTCATCTTTCACGCTTCTTGTGTATAGACTTATTTCTCACCCAAACATTAAAAAAAATAAAATTAATATAATTAGATCAAGCTCTAATTAAACACCTCAAGTATCTAATTAAAATTAAAAAGAAAAAAAAATATTATACCAGTCATGTGAAATTTGAAATTCATTAAATTCATATTAATTTTAAAATAAATTTAATAATTATTAAGTCCTACTTATTATATTTTATATCAAGATATTCTATCAAAATATTTTTAATTTAAAAACAAAAAATCCATTTTACTTGTGAATAGCTCTCCTCACATGGCTTTGACAAATGTCATCGCTAGCTAGGTTGGGCATCCATAGTCACAAAGCTGGGTCAAATCTTATTGTTTAAGATTTCTGCAGTAGCCGTCCTCACACAGTAACATTTAAATAAATTTAATTATTTATCTTCCTATATAAATTAACTCAATTGGTATTAAAACAAGGCATGAATGGAAGGTTCGAGCTAAGTCAACCTTAGGCTTTATAAAACTATTATTATTATTTTAAAATAATTATTTTCTCATCAGTTTAGTGTGTTGTATGGTATAATTTAGGATATTTTTATCAAATTTTAATTAGAATAAATTTTGAAATTTTAATTTATTTTAAAATAAATATAACATATAAATAATCAATGAACTTTTTGTTATTTTCATATCAAAATAATAAAAAAAAAAAAAACAAATATTAGTTAGAATATTTTGACTTATATTTTCTAATAAAATATTATGTATAAGAGAAAATTATGATACTAATTTTTAAATAAATATAATAATTATAAAATTCAATCTAAATAAAAAAATTCAATATATACTCGAATTTTCTCCTCAATCAATTATGTACAACAGGGAAACTAAGGTTGAACTTTGTGTTCTTTGGAGAGAAAAATGGGTTGACAACCTCCTCCCTTCAATATCCTCTTTGCAATAGTCTCTATTTAGGCAAATTATTACGTCCAGTCACCAGACGTTCGGACATCCAATCCAGAC
Source organism: Dendrobium catenatum (assembly GCF_001605985.2). NCBI lineage: Eukaryota > Viridiplantae > Streptophyta > Magnoliopsida > Asparagales > Orchidaceae > Dendrobium > Dendrobium catenatum. Next base: position 18,488 of record NW_021319549.1, on the reverse strand, counting down.
GCGTCACGTCACCCAAATACACTGGGGCCAAGTGTATTTGAGTGACGTGGTTCGTCTGGATTTGTGTCCGGACGAATCCGGACACCGGAAGTAATAATTTGCCCTCTATTTGACCTGAAATTGATCTCGTCCCATATTTTGTATATTTGCCAAACAAATGGCTTTGTGAAACGCATACAGTTAATAGAGCATTTGCTTCTAATCTGATATACATTAACCTAATGCTTATTATATTAAAGCTGGCCTTTTTTAGCCATTTGGCACCTTAATTTGGTGCCACTTGTCATCTCACTGTTTATTCATAATGAAAATTTAAATTAATAATTCTTAAATCGATATTTCGCATCATGGCCTTTGAATTTTATTAATTATTCAAATAAGAAAAAAAATTGTGAATTCTTTATTACTCTATTTAATATAAAATAAGGCATTTTGATAAAAAAACTGGCTCAAAATATAAATTATTTACATCATCAATGCATGTGAAAGTAGCATTATTTTGGCAGATGAGTGCTCGAATTAGGCCCATCAAAATTCTCAGATTTATTTCAAATTAGATTTTATATTTGTTATTATTGATGATTTACAAAAAAAAATAGATAAATGTAGAAAATGGCAAGCTCCAAGTTATTTAATCATAAAATACTACACTGAATTGTTAAAAAAAATTCTGTCACTGCAAAGAGAGATTATTATGTGCGGTCACCGAATAATTCAAAGGCGAATTAGAACGCGTCACATCCCCAATACCGAGCGATACACAACAGCAGTACACAAAAAATAAAATAAAAGAATCAATTCATGAATGGCTGGACCTTAGTTGCCTATGAATTAGATATCAGGAGGGCTGCAATTCAAAGCAGCAGCAGGTCTCCCCCAAAACTAGTTTGGCAATAATCCGTCAGGCTCCATATCTGCCTTGATAAAATTTCATATTTGTGCAAAGAAATCAATCTACATGCATGCCAGATCCATTATGATCGGCCGGCCTTTTGTCTGACCTGATTGGGTTCTATACCAGTCAGGTCAGATCATCTGCAGCCCAATCCATTCTACTAAATGTATCAAGTCGCCATAAACGTTCAGATCCATTCCAGTCATTCAAGAAGGCACCTCATGGATCCATTATCACAAATTTTCTGAGTGAGGAGCATAAGGATGTGATAGGAAATACTTGAGTTCGCAAGCAACCCTAGCAATAATTGATAAAAACAGCGAAAATAATGCGATAATCTCAATGAAATCAATCCAAAACCATAGATTGTAATAGTGGATTAAAAGCAAAAGCAAACACAAAACAAGATACAATTGATCATCAATTCAAGATGAGGATCATTCTCACTCAATCTCTAGACGATGAATCTAGATCCCAAGACGCCAAAGAAACTTCAAAAAAAACAAAAGAAAACCACTCAAAGAATGCCTAATCCTAACCCAAAATAACTCATACTATTAATACATTAATTCCCTAATTCAAACTCCTTAATTCAAAATTTCCCTCTCATCCTAGCCGCCCGCCCCTCTTTCTTTAATTTTCTCCTAGTGGGGCCCACTAGTTTGGGCGGCAAGAAAGAAGGGAGGCAGCTCTTGTCCGCCTCCTGTAAACAAGAGCCGGCCTTTGTGCCTGTTGGGCTGGTTCAGGTTGAATCGGCCTAATAGGATGATGGTGGCAAGAGGCGGAGGATTAGATATATGCATGCCAAAGAGAACAACCAGAATGATTTGGGGGTCTGAGTAGGGCTGCTAGATACTCAGTTCTATATGTTCTTGCATCTTTTCATCCGCAGCTCCAGTTTTGTTTGCCATTCCATAAATCAATACTCATACTTTTTTTTTGCAAGAGAATATATACCCATAAATAAATAGAAAGTTGCATCTTACTTCTTTCTTTGCAGCTTTGCGAATGCTAGTAAGGTCAACCGTTGCCTTGATGATTTTGTCTTCAAAGAGGTCAAATGAAAAATCTTCCATTCATCGCCTTTGAATAGGAACAAATACAAGCAGGAGTGGTGGAACAGTGGGCACATAATCTTTGAAAGAGGAAATCCCATCTCTGTAGTGTGAAAAAATCTGTACGCAAGTTCTTAGAATTCCATGGAGAAAGATATGCTAATCAAACAGCAACTTTATTTTTTTTTTTTTTTTAAGGGAAAAAAGGGTCTTAATACCAATAATATTTATTTAAAAAAAAGGCTCAGCAATAAATAAATTTGTATGCAGCATAAAGCCTGACTGCAAGGCATCATCCTAAAAAGTCAAACCATTGGCATCAATACTTCATAAGCCAAGATAATGAAGAGACTTCAGAGAAAACCAAACATTATGTACCAACTGAGTCTTTTTATTCTTCAAGATCACATAAAGTCTTGGTGAATAAGCTGAGTGTAGAACAAAAAAGAGTTATCCAATCTATTAAGGGGTCCAATCTTCTAAAACAATGGAACATTCTTCTACCCCTGGAGATTTTGTTAATTAGGAACTCAAAACCAAGTTAATAATTGTTACGCTGACATGAGTTTTGAGAGATTCTTCAAAAAAGAGAAATGAAAAGAAAAATGCTTGTATTGTTTCACATAAACAAATTATTGATAAAATTTTAAGCAGCAAACATCGTAGAGTTGTTTCGCGTGGATCCAACAAGAAAATGCATTTCAAGATTACAACTACTCACCTAATTTCTTTTGAAATGGAAAAATATTCTTCAGCAACAGTTTCCTTCGTTCCACTTTCAGGACAATGTGGCTTTTTGAGAGGGGAGTACTGATATGTCAAGGGAGACCCACTTTGTGGGACCCATGAAAGCTATTAGTCATTATGTGAGGAGGATCAAAAAGAAGCTATTTAATTGTTTATGAAGGTTTTCCAAACTAAGTGGTGAGGTTTCTTTGGCCCTCCCATGGTCGTGAGAATTCAAGCGTAGACTTTATGCGTGCATTAATTTTCTCAACTTTTAAAATTAAATATAGAGAAAATGATCAAAATAATCCCAGTTTAATAACTTCATGAGTATCATATTTCTCTAATTTAGCCCATCAACTATATAAAATTGATCCCAAAATACTCCCTCAAATAAAAATTGATGAAAATTATAAAAAATTAATCTCAATCAATCCCTCAAATATATAAAATTAATCACATTGGGGCCATTTTGAATAAATTTTGTCTAGTAGAGAAATAAAATTAGAGAAATATGATACTTTAAGACTAAATTGACAACCTACAAATAGTTGGGAGATTATTCATAGTTCCTTCCAAATAAAAAATATATATTACGTTCAATAAGACATCACTTTACCTCATGGATGCACTCACTACAATTTCATAGTTCAAACTAGGTTATGAGGTTACTCATGATCAACCAGCTTGGGCTACCAACAAATGGCTTTGGTCGACCAAGACATTTCTTTGGTCGATCAAGAACATATCTACATCAAGCAAATCAATCACAGTATAGTGACTTGATGGTCATATTTGGATAGCCAAATTTATGCGAGCAAATGTGACTAAATATCTATAGAACTTGAGTAATCTACAATAGTAGGAGAGGTTACCTGCAATCCAGATGTTTTCCATCTATTCCAATTGTATTTAGTTCCCATATCCCAACTCCTCACAGATTGCATAACCCTCATCATACATTTGCTCAGCCAGACCTTCCAAAAGTCCATAAATATCAGGAGACACGGAGTTCGATCGGTCTCCCACCACAAAAGGCTTGAACCCATTCCCCAAATCAGCCCAAGCACATCCTGGAGCCTTCCTTACCCCCTCATCCCTCATCTTCATCCTAACCTTCGCAAGCTCCCCCCAGCAATTCGCAGCCGCATACATGTTTGCAATGAGCACATAGTGCCCTGCATTATCTGTCTTCATCTCCAACAGCCTCATTGCTGCCTTTTCTCCTAGCTCAGTATTCCTGTACACCTGACAAGCACCAACTAAGGCTGACCACATTGCAGAATTTGGTTGAAAGGGAGCTTTATTAATCACCTCCTCTGCCTTCTCCAAAAGACCAGCTCTGGCATACAAATCCACCATACAAGAGAAATGTTCCATCCTTGGCTTAATGCCAAAGGTGCTTTCCATCTTGTTAAAGAGTATTTCTCCTTTTGAAACTAATTTAGAGTGGCTGCAAGCAGAGAGGACCGCCACCATACTAACATGATCCGGTTTGATTCCATAACTGATCATCTCATCAAAAAGCTGAACTGCTGCGATACCATCCCCTTGCATTCCATATCCAGCTATAAGTGAAGTGTAAGAGACTTCATCGCGATCAGTCATGGCATCAAAGACTCTACGAGCTTCCAAGATCCTGCCTGACTTAGAGTACATGTCAACAAGAGAGTTCCACAGAAGGCGGTAGCCTGTGAATTCTTGCTTGGTTATGTATGAGTGGAGCTCACGGCCATGCTGGAGATTAGCAACGCGCGCACAAAGAGCAAGAATTGTCACAACGGTTACATAATTTGGTTGGAGTCCCGACTGTAATATCTCTCTAAATAAAAGAGAGGCCTCCTCTGCTCTGTCCTCAACTGCAAAGCCAGCAAGCATGGCGTTCCATGTAACCAAGCTTGGATTTTTTATCATTCGAAGCAGAAGATGAGCAGTTCTAGTGTCCTTGCACCTCGAGTACATTGTTATCAGAGCATTCCTCAGACTCTCAAGGTCATCACAGACCATGCGGATTGCCAAACCGTGAATTTCCTTCCCCAATCTCAACATCCCAATTCGAGAGCAAGCGTTTAAAGCAATAACCATGGTGACGAAGTCCACCCCAGTTTTGCTCAGTCTCATTTGAGAAACAAATTCCAACGCTTTGACATGATCCCCCTTCTGCAGCAGGCCACCAATGATGGTATTCCAGGTAATGGAATTCACCTCCGAACACCCTTCCATGGCAAGCTCGAACAGCTCAAATGCTTCCATCCAAAGACCCCTCGATGCATACCCTGATATAATTGAATTCCATGACACAACATCTCTCGCAGGCATTTCATCGAACAGCTTTCTCGCAACATCCAGTTCACCGCATTTCAAATACATGGCCACCAAAGCATTCGTTACAAATATATTCGACCCGATTCCACTGCTTTCAATGCTCCGGTGAATCTCTCTGCCAACATCCAAGTCACCTGCCTCTCCGCAGGCTTTAAGGAGAGACGGATAAGTGAAGCAATCAGGGACAACGCCAATAGAAAACATTTGGTTGTAGGCAGCAAGAGCCTCGGCAGAAAAGCCATTTCTGACATAAGAGGAAATGAGGAGCTTCCATGGGAGAATGTATGAAGACTCTTCTACGACGGAAGCTGCAGAATGGAGTAGACCGAACGAGAGGTAGAAAGATGTAAGAGGGGAGAGGAGGGAAATGTGGTAAAAGAGGCCGAAGGAGATGGAGAAAGCGTGGAGCTGCTCGCCGGCTGGAAGGGATTGGTGTTCAGTAGCAGAGTTGAGGAGGAGGTAGGTAAGGCGGAAGAGGATATGGGAGGAAGGAGAGCGGAGGCGGAGGAGAGAGAAAGCGGCGAAGGCTTCAGTGAGGCGGCGGAGGGAAGCGAGAGTAGCAATGGAGTCGATTAGAGAAGGCAAGGCGGGATCTTTGGTGAGGCGAGGAGAGTAGGCCAACGCTGTTGTGGAATGGAGGACAAGAGCTAGGCGGTTCGGTTTCTTCTTCCATGTCACAAGGAAGCGTGTCGGCGAGAGGAAGATGGGCTTAGCAACGAGCCCAAGAACATGCATCAAACTGAAGAAAAAAAGACTTGCTTGTCATGATATAGGATAAACCAAGAAATTTGTTATTATATTCTGAACAAATTTGATAAAATTTCAGTCACATGAATTTGAAATATTTAAAATTTATATTCAATTCAACTTAATTAATTTCAATAGTTTTAAGATTTATTTCAATTATAAATATTCAGAGCTAATTTTTTTCCCACACCATTGATATATCATATGAAATTTGCTTTGATATTAAACTATAGAATAGATATCTAAATATGAAATTTTGTAGGATTAGAAAGGAAAAGAAAGAAAAAAGAAATTAAAAAATATATAATGAATATTTAAATTATTGAGGTTAATATCTATGAAATATGTTTTTGATAAGCCCTCTATGAATGTTTTTTAATCCAAAGAGCACTTTAACTATTCCTAAGAGGATGAAATCTTAAATAATTATAGAACAAACTATTAAGCACTGATCAGTCAAACTATTTTGAATAAAATTTTATCTTAATTTTTAATTATTAAAAATAAAAACTCATTTTAACAATATAAAAGTCCTAAATAAAAGTTATCATTAAGTTCTAAATGGAGACTACCACAAAATTATATATTAGAAGTCATAAAAATTTTCAGTGATGGTTGATAAATAATATTAGAAGACTAAATTTGAACTATATAAACTCATGCAACCCTTATGAAGAATCCCATTTTCACAAGAAAATAAATAAAATAATGAGATAAGAGAAAGAGAGAAGAAGAAACTCTCATGGCAGAGAAGAGAAGAAGAAGAAGAAGTAGCATCAACATCTTATACTCCACGTTCAACTCTCATCTTCACATCAAGCAGATGTGTTCCCTTTCAATCGTTAATACAAATATAATATTACTTTTGTTCTTATTCATATTTACTTTTTTTAAGCTAAGCATAATATTTGATCTTTGTACGGCCATAGACGTAAGTGTATCTACATGAACTTGTGTGCCTTGTATTAGAAATCTTTAATATGATTATTCTCTCATTTTCATTTTCATTTAATTTTTGAATTGCATGATCCCAAACACTATTTATAATATTAAATCTTATTAGAAGTAAAACTAAATTCGATTAAATAAAATAAGAGTTATATATCATATTAATCTTAATGAAAAAAAAAACAAATGAACAAATGACACTTTAACCTTAAGTAAATAACCTAAAACTACTAACAATGAACATATCAAATTACACAAATCAAGGCATAAACTTCACCAATATTACTACATAGGCATCAAAGAATAAGCATCCTAGCTATGCACTATCACCACCTCTCAACTAAGCCTTCATTTGGGATGGCTTTCTTACTGCTTGTTACAGCAGCTTTTTAGTAGACAAATTAGAGTGTTTATATTAAAAAATAGCTTTAAGAAACAGTACAAAAGCCGCCCCAAACAAAGACTAATTTTTTGTTTTAAATCCTGAAAATTAATTATGATCCCCTACTTTATCTAATACTAACAACGTGTACATAATTTTAGTGTGTCTATATAGATACAAACTATATATGAATTTCAAAAAAAAAAAACTCATTGCATATTGTTCATTGACAATTGCTCTCTTTTTATAGTCACATAACATTTCAAGAAGAAACATATCTTGAAAAAGAAGGCTTAAGAGAAACTTATTAGTTTAACAATGTAATCAAATAAAATTACAATAAAACTAAATAATGATATATTGTCCTAAAATTTTATAGCCTAAATTTTAACTATGTGCAATTAGGGCATTCTTAATAGTTGATAATAAGAGTGACATTGATTAGTGTAAACATTTTGAACTTCTATTAGGTAGCTATTCATGTGGGGAGAGACATTATTTAGCTTAAGCAAACTTTAATGGTACTGTTGTGAGAGCTTGGAGGTAAGAGAGCTCTCCTCCAAAAAAAAATTTGGCATGATTTAAAGTCAATTTTTTTTTATTTCAAGGCTTCATTTGAGTTAGTTTTCTTCTTTTTTTTTTTTTTTTCTAAAACAACTTTTTAGAACAAAAATTTCTTAAAATATAAACTTTACTACTAAAGAGTTGCATTAAAAACAATAAGAAAATTGTCTCATATGAAGTCTAAATCGATCAAGTTAAAATTTTATTAAAAATTATTTGATTTCAGTCTACTCAAAATTAATTTCAAATTTACACAAATATATTTTTCTTGAATTATATGCATATCATATATTAGCTTATTTGTACATATTATGCAACTCATCTTGATCTGTTGGTTGAGAGTTTTGGCTACTAAACCAAGAGAATTCAGGTTTGAAGCTTGCGTATATGATGTTTGTGTAAATTTAACTTAATTGACCTAAATGTCCCAAAGAAAAAAAAAATTATATATATATTCATTTGGAGTGACATCTTTATTTAACTCAAAACTACATATTTGAATGAGTTAGATCAAATTAAAAATCAACTAAGATGACAAATATTAAACTATTTTAAATTCTATATTTACTGTTCCTAATTAATGCTTTATATTATTCATTTTTAGCTCATTTAATTGAAGTAAAAAAATGTTAGACATATATAATCTAACAAGATTTAGGCTTCGTTTGGGACGGCTTTTTTTTTTGCTTTTTAAAATGGAGTTTTAGTACAATTTTTTTTATTTTTGCAATAAAACTCTGTTTTAAAAAGCAATAAAAAAGCCGTTCCAAACGAAGCCTTAAACTTCGGAAAGTTGCCAAATATATAAATTTCCTTTTTACATACAAATTAAATGAAAATTGATATTCAAAATTTCTAAAATATTTTTCAAACTATTGGCAATGAAATATGCCCTTATTTTATTATTAATTTTTATATACTAATATCGCTTGAGGTTTTATGGAGGTTTTTATATATTAACGTCTTCTTTGTGCTCAATTAAAAAATAAGTAACATGCATGCCATATATGTATCATGAATAATAAGTTTTAACTTTAAAATGCATTCCATAAATAACTTGAGTTAAATATTTTCTTTTATTTTAAAATTCATTATTTGAATAGTTTAATAGCTATTTAATATTATTTTTATGTTTAGTATGCAGCCAAAATTTATTATTATTATTTATTTATTACAACACAATTAATTTTCAGAAAGCTATTAAAATATAATAACATTTGACTATTTTTGTCAATAAAATTTAAAATATTTAATAATTTCAAATACAACTGTTTTATTATATGAATTTACTTCATATTTATTTAATTTGAATAATTATTATATGATAATATAAATATTTTTAATCAAAACGCATAGACAATACAAATATTTTGCTTGCTTGTAAATGAGCTAAGTCCCCAAATTTGGAAGATGGTATATTTTAGGAAATTATCTATGCGCCCTTAGAATTTTATTATAGTGTACGTTTAACATTCAAATGTTCTTATTAATGATATACCACGCAAAATCTTAAGATTTTTACAAACTCCACATTCAAATTATTCTTTATTTGTATGAATCATAATATAAAATTATTATTTTACTTAACATTAGAAATGATTCTATGCAGACACCAGACAGTCTGGAGACTAATGCGCCACATCACTTAGTATACAATGGTACTAAACACTTCTGATTGATCTCCGGATGCCGTCTGGTGTCCGCACAAAATAATTTTTCCTTTTTGAGGAGGCAGACCTCTCAAAGTTGATGTAAAATATTATCTTAACCCATTACAAGTTAAAATTTTTATAGATGCATTCGAAATTTCAATATAATCAAGGGAAAACAAAAAGCAAAAAACAAAATGCCCTTACTAGTAGTTTACAGCTGAAGCATTCGTGAACCCTAACTAAGCCGCTGGCAGGAAAGAATAGCAGAAAAGCAGTGTATGATAATTAACATGGACATGACAAATCTTCCTTCATTGATCTACTTTAGAGTCAGTCAGTCACTTGCGCTGCGTGGCACCAATGCGCGGCTTTCCCTTCACCTCAGATTCCTGTTCCGGAATATATATGATCATAGTTTCAATAAGCATTCATAAAATACTTTTCAATGCAGAAAAATGAAATATATCAGATATTTTCAAATCATATTGACCTGCGGGGAATGGAGATAGAGGTATGTCTTCGCTGTTGCAGGATTATGATTTTCTGCACCCTTGCTCCAGTCATAACAGACCTGCATGATTTCATGAAATTATATTCGGCACTCTGGGAAAACTTTGGAATGTAAAATTGCAAAAAGCATTGTCAATTTTAGGAGAGATTATTATGTGCGGACACCGGATCGTTCGGAGGCAAATCAGAGCGCGCCACGACACCCGGTACACATCAAAACACGCTCTGATTCAACTACGGATGACATATGGTGTCCGCACAGAATAATTTTTCAAATTTTAGGGTATCAGTCATATTGAACCACAATTTTAGGGCTGAAGCCCTGATTGGAAAGATTAGGGTTGAAGTAAGGTAGACAAACCAATCTTAAATCTAGTAGATTACATCAATTTTCAAATTTAGGGTTAGCCATAGAGGGTGGACCAAACCCCATTGTGGTTCAGTAGGACATGGTTAACGCTTCGGGTGATTATAGTGAGAAAAAGACAAATCGATAAGGACGTAAGCAGCAAGTACAATACCATAACGCAATTGTGAGAGTTATGCAAGGCTAACTATGTCAATATTAAAATCAAATTTGCTACATTGAATTTGAGGACTTTGACTAGAAAACCCAAAAAAATAAATGAAAACAATGATTAAAAGACAAATAAATATAACACATTTAAAAAAACACTGAACGGAATGGGGAAAATCCAAAGATATTGGATAAGTTATAAAATTAGTCAGAATTATAATGGATAAAGACGAAGAAGGCGACGAGGGCAACGTCAAACCTTTATCCCACTAATTGGGTTCAGCTAGATAAATCATTTTTCTCTATTGTATTCCCTTAAAGAGTGAAATTATCATTTAAATTTAATAAAAAAAATGTCATTTCTAAAACTTCCAAGTCTTTTTAGGCCTACCTCTACCTTTCTTAATATAGGCCGGATCTAATATATCTACTCTCCTAACCAAGTCATCGGAAAGCCGGCATTTTATGTGACCAAGCCATTTAAAGAGATTCTCTCTAATCTTATCTGCCACTGAAGCTACTCAAATCTAAGCTTTTATTAAAAACCTGGAGTACCGTTGCTTACTGTTTGTTAAGTGAAAATTTCTGCAGAAGGCATATATTGCCTAAATGGTTACCTCCTGCAATTCTCAAGCATATATGCAGAACAATTTCAAGAACACGATAACAATTACTCAATCATAGCCTATACATACTAAAAAGAAATTTGCAAATGTGCCCTAGATAATCATATGCAATACAAAGCATCATAAAACAAGGAATGCAAATAAATTCTGCAGCATACACTCTCTAAGGAAATTATTAAATGATAACATTGGAAAATTAGAATTATTGGCATCATTGAACTATTTCAAATACAGAATTATATGTTTAGAATATTCTTTGCTTGACAAGAAAAGGAATAAATAAAGTATTAACTTACAGCATAAGCAAATATGGACCCATCTTGGTTAAACGTACTGCAAGAGATAGGAAGAGGGCATCTAGTCATAGCCTGCAAAAAGATTATTTTGGCATGAGCATCTATCAGTATGACAAACATAAAATTTCAATTGAGATGAATACAAGAAATTTGGAGGCTAACGTCAAAACTTAAGAGGGCCTATCATTAGTAAGTGTTGAGAGTTGAGAAGCAATTTGTGTGTATTATTGACTAATATGAGGATGAATAAAGAAAAATAAAAAACCTAAATTATATCCTCCTCAATTATTGGACATCTTCTATGATAATCTCCTTACATTATTAAGATTCTATGTAATACTCACCAAACATCTAAACATGCCAACTCTCCGCCCTCAAGTTGGAGCACATACTTCCGTAAGCTCTCATTTACATAAATGAGAGGATGGCAAATATCCAAGTGACTTGGTAATGATACCCGTTACTAGTTCTAAATTAGGGACATGGGTAGTAATAATTTTCTTGAAAATCACATCGTCTTGTATGAAATGAAAACCCACTTCATTATGTTTGGAGAGTTCATGAATTGTTGAATATTTTGCAATATTGTTATAATAGAGTTGTTAATGGATAAATAACCATACTTATATTAGATCTAATGAACCACTCATTAATTGAATTTGATAATAATTGATATCTTTGAGATACAAAAATTACGGAGATGCTTTAAGAGAGTGATGGTTGTATATAATTTCATATCTTCAACATCACAATTACTTTACTTGATGAGAAGATGTGCAAATCAGATATCATTTGTCAAGCCTACCAAGACTCGATCTGCCAATGCATTTTGACATTAAAATGTTTTCATCAACAAAAATTAGGTCCTTATTCAAAGGAAACAAAGGAAAAATAAGTGCAGCAAGTCATCTTGAAACAATCCTTTTGGAATATTATAGCATTATGCATTCAAAATAAGTGGACCATTGTTGAAGGTCCCTCAATTGGTTAATACATTAAGAAATACCTCTGATGGGTTACATATATGAAATGACAAAATAGGGTAGTCGCCTCGAAGGTTTAATCTATGTGAAGAATAATAAAACTTTGAATCAAAGATATAACCATCTTGACATTATTGATCATCTCTCTTTAAATGCTACAGATGATGTTAATGAGTGATCAATAGAAAATATGGTTGATGAGTTAGATGACGATAATGAATTATTTATTGATGAGAAAGATTCAACATGGATCACTATTACAAAAAATGGTGGAGTTCATTAAAGAAACTATAATATTTGAAAGTGATTTAATGGTAAGAAAAGAGAATCTTCCTCTAGGTTTAACAATCTTATAATTGATCATGATGACAATGAGGGAGACAAAGAAGATTAAAATTTAAGAGATAATGGTGATATTGATGAAAGAGATGAGGCTATTTTGACTTATGATAATGATGATGAGTTCACTTTTCAAAAAATATTAGTCCTTCAAAAAAAAATATAATGTTGTGAATTTGAGTCTTAAGCATTTGAGCCTAAACATCAAGATTCAACAGCTTATTTATAAATTTAGTTATTTTCACGATCATGATAGTTTTGTCAATGCAATAATTTTTCATAAATATTCATATTTTTTAATATTTTGCAACTTGTTTGAAATACGATGTGCTACCCCATGCATTTTGTGTTTGTCTCTACAAGACATTTGCACAATGGTTGCACTATTCTCCATTGATAAATATGCATTCACCTATAGATTCTTGAGAGCTAAGGCAAGAACATAGCGCAACGCACACCACAGTTAGACGCCATTTCAAAACATGCTTAAGCAACCACCTTGACCTAAGGCCCCAAGAAAGGAGGTGTGCATCATGCTTTGATTCGAGAGAAGGGTTAACATAAATACTTTCTAGTTTTTACAAGATGAAAATTTGACATTAGGTGATGTAAAAAGAGCTTTAAGAGTTGAAGAAACAAGGATGTACACTACAAAATAAATTGGACCAAATGTGCTTATAAGAGATTCAAATTCTAGAGTAGTGAGTATGTGGAAGAAGATGAAGGTCCATAAAACTAGGGGTCAGGATAGAGGAAGAGATGAAAATCTATAAAGCTTGTGATAGAAAATACAGCATTAAAAATGAAAAGATAAAATAGAGATAGTGGCAAAGATTACTATCACTAGAGTATAATGCTTACAAAATTAAATAGTTTATAGTGCTAAATTTAGATTATCTATTTCAGAATTTTGAACTTGAATAAAACAAATTTCACAATTTTTTTCCAACTTAGTTTAATGTGATCATAATTCTTTTATACTCTTTAAAATATCCATTATACTTAAAATTAGTTCAGAAGTGAAAAAAATAAATTTCTTTTAAGCGCTTAATGGTGTTCAGGCAAATACTAAG
>NW_021319549.1:0-4750 GCF_001605985.2 Dendrobium catenatum | reverse complement strand
CAAGGGCATATACATGCATTACCATTATTGATTATACATTGTAAGATTTGCAATGAATGTTTCTAGCTTATAATAGCACTTAAAGAGCCTGGTTTGAACCTTATTATAACACTGTTTAATTAATATGACCCAACACCCATTACCAATATTGTATCTTTCCCCCAAATTTCTAATACAATTGGACTTTGATCAGGTAGACCAACTTTCCATGGTTAATAAATTTAAACACAAACACATTCATGTATGCACCTACTTATATTGAATATAGAGAGATGTTTATTTTGCAAATATAATCTAACTACTTTTATTGCGAAATGTCAGCTCCGCACCTTATCTTTATTACATAGCCAAACCCCATTTGCCCAATACTAAATCAGATGAGGACCGAACCATTTTGGGTATCATAGAAAAGGAAACTACAAGCTTGCTAGTTTGTTCACTAATAAATCTAAGATTTATAATCTCAAATAAGTTATTTCATACATTTTTTCTTTAATTATATGTATATATTCACGATTAATTGAACTTCTTCAATTTATGTACCTCATGTTTATGTTAAACTCATGCACTGCTTCTCTTTCAAATTCTGAGGGATAGATGCAAAGAGTTAGATGCTTGACTAAACTTGGCTGCTTAAGGTCAGGTTTGTGCTACTTTTGTCTGTTGTCAAATATCAATAGCATGTCGAGTAAATTTGTCAATTTTTCTCATGAGACTTAGTTTCAACTTGTCATAAAAGATAGCAAGGCTGAAAATTTTCAAATTATGGGAAAGAAAACCCAAAACCAAACCAATAAGAATAAAAATACTATGTTGAAGCAGGATTGTAGGTACTCAAGTTGTCATTGGGATATTACTTCCGCAAGAAAAATATGGATGGCCCCACTTCCAGGAAAGACCTTCTCGTTAATATGAATACACTTGCTAGACCTCCAACTAATTCGCCAAATTGACATTTTTGAAATGTCCAATTAATATAGCCAGATTGACAGTATGCACACAAAATTGTAACCAATAGGAACGCGCTTTTTGGTGCATCCAAGAGATACTTAGCATGAGGGCATTCTTTTTCTAACCTAACCTTCCCAAAGGCAAGTTAGAGTTGATATTCGAGTCACGTTCAAGCAAATTTGTTTCAACATGCAATAAAAAATTTTAATCACAACTAAATGTTTAACCAAAAATTTATTTTAAATCGAGTCAATTCAACTTGAAAGCTTCAATTGAGAATTCAGATGCGAGCTGATTTGGGTCTGGCACAAAATTTCTTTTTTATCTACTATATTATAATAGCATTTCTATTATATACTATATTACATTATAAAGTATGTTAATATTGACATTTCTATTCATATTTTCAAGTTGATTTCCCAACAATATTCAAGACAAGTTGGGATTGCAACTTGAAAATACAACTCAGCTCGAATTTAATCGAGTTTCAAATTAGTGAAAATTTAGGTAAATTTGGAGAAAATTTTATAGTTTTGATGATTTTTACCACTTATTCCACCAAAATCATTGCCAAGGACAAATGAAAAAAAGCCATTTGAAGAGGCTGGGAGTGTTATCCTAATCAAGAGTAGTGCGTGCACCTTATCTCAATAAATCCAAATTTATAAGCTTAGAGACTAAGCCATTTCAAGTCTTTCTCAACCAATCCTTATCAAAAAAAAAAATGAATAGAGTAAAACTTGTACTTCTCACCTAACAGGTAGTATAAGGATGCCTGACAAAAATATTGATTAGACTAAGCATTTTAAGCGATCAATTAGCCTTTTAGATAACAGGGGATTGACAATGACAACCTTAATATTATATTAGTTGAAGGTTGATTCAAAACTAAATCTCCATAGAAAAGTTCGAGTATATTGCCAGCGTAGCTTTCTATCCATTTTTAGCATCTCAGCTCAGAAGAAGAAGCTAAACAAACTGACATAACTTCTCTAATATCTTAGGCGCAACTTTGAAACAACTAGTTAGATCCTTCAAATCAACTTTTCTAGAGAATGTATGATACTGGAATAAATATTACTTCTTCTAAATCAACTAAGGGATTATGATCACATTCACTCTTTGTATTAGTGAATCTAGAATCTACTAACGCAATGGCATCATACGCACTACTTCACTATAAAAAATATCGAGCATTATGTATTGCTCAAGCTCATAGACCACCTAGGACAATAGTTCATTGCACATTGAAAATTTGTTAAATTGAAGCAACATCGCAACCTACTTCACTAAAAAATATAGTTAATGTTCTCAAACTTTCTTCCAAATCTTTCCTGGGCAGCCCAAAGGATTGACCCTGATATGGCCTAGTTAAAACTCATATTACTAGGAAGTTCAAAGAAAAAAAAAAAACAATATAAAAGTTCCAATTTTCTTGTCAATAGAGCATTCTAAGTCCATCAACCCATACTAAGCTTCAGAAAAGTAAGGGCTTAGCCAATTCAATCATGAGATAATCTAGGTAAAATACCTTGTAGAGTTCTAGTAGATACCTATACGATCATTTTTATCAGAAAATGCATTAGCTGAAATAAATATGCCGAAATTTCTTACTTTGCCAATCCAAGGGACCACAGTTAGGCGAAGAGTGTTGAACACATCAAATTTTGGTCCACAAAGATCACTAACACGTAGTATTGTCAAAAGAAGTTGGCAAAATAAATGTAGCCGCCGATTGTTTTGGATACCACACACTCCATGAGTCATCTGGTCACGCAAAGGCAAGTGGTCAATGGAACATTTAAGTTAATAACACGAAACTTAAAGCGAAGGCGCCAAAGCCATTGGTAATTTAATTTGGGTTCAAACACTTTGCACCATACAATCACTATCTTTAAAAAAAGTTGGTTAAGCCTTCTCAGCTCCTTGCAGCCTCTTGGACAACCACCGTAAGGCACTGATAAACCTTTCTGCTTAAGATATAGAATAGTTGGGAAACCAATTCAAAGGAATCTTTACACAGGGAAAATTGTCAGAGTATCGGCTGGACAAAAGAAGTTTTCCAAATCCCTTTTATCTCAACTTCAGAATGAAAGAGGTTAAGCCAATTCCTACAAATCGCAGCATTCTAATCGAGTTAGTAAAGGAAACAAAAAGAGTTTTTTAATTTATTATTTTAATAAATTTGCACACATTTCACCTAGGGACAAGCTAGGTGGATTAGAAGAAAAACACAGATTCTTTTTCTTTTTTTTTCAAGGGAAAACCAAGTTTTTATCACTCATCATAAGAAAATACACAGCAAGCAAGGCATTGATATCAATCATTAGCAAATTCTCAAACTCCAAAGGGAAAAAAAAACACTTGAATATGCAACTTGAAAGAAAGAAACAGCAATGAAACAACAATACAAAAGGAACGAAAACATTGATGGGTTCTTACAGGATGGAAATTTAATGGGAAAATAGATAAGATTTCATATGCCCTACTCTGTAGCATTAAATGTAAAGTTTTTGCACTTGTTGTGCATAATCAGATGCGTGAACACCACGCCTTCCTTCTATGGAATTCAACCTGAAAACATGAAAAACAAAATTATCTAGATATTTGTTAATCCTCTTCAGATGTTGAAAAAAATACGATGAGAAGAATATTTATTTTCATATCCTTCTAGACACCACGACAAAACATCAAAGATGATTTCCTCATCACCAAAAACGGTGCTGGATGAACCCAAATAATTCATTCAATACAACCATTGAAGTAGCCTCAAAAAACGATGCTACGGCCAACAATTATGCAAGAGCAGTAAAAGATAGAAGCGTTTCATAAAAACTTTACTATACACCATTTCTGAATTGCTCATCAAACAAAAAGGCAAGTTCAAAAGTTTCATGTTGTCATTCTTTCCCAGTTATTAAACTCCATGGATAATCTTCAAATTTATATTATAATGCTGCACCAACTTCTAAGCATATTAATGCAGAGAACATGCAATTAACATCAAAATATAATACCATTGCTGTTTTACTAGTACTTTGGTATAACAATAATAACTATAAGAAAGCGCAATTTCATGGAAATTTAATAATGTTTTTTGCACGATGGTGGTTTATCTCACTCTATCAAGCAGCATAGTAAAGCAGAAGCCTGAGGTAGAATTTCCATGCCAAAGAACAAAATTCTACTAGAGCTGGTCTGATTTACATTCAATTCCATTATGGCATCTCATTTCCCATTTCACACTGACTAGTATATGCCCTTGCATCAAATTATTATCTGTCAATTGATTATCTAAAATGAAAAGTGTACTATTCTGTTTTATATTTGGGAATTTATATTATTTCTTAAAACTACATATGCCTAATATGCTATATTTCTGATTTAATATTAAATCTAGTGGATCACCAACACCAAAAAATGTAAACATCAATGAATAAATACTCTAATTAAGTAGAAGTTTGATGGGTCAAGAGTTGCTATACTGGGGACTGTGTGTGCTCTCGAGGACATCGCCACACATCCCTCTCTTGTTATAGGAGTTTCATGGCACAGCTATTGCAGAACATTCAGGAGTTTAGAAGACATATCATAGACTGGAAACGGAGCTATACCGGATGGGCTATAGAAGGATGTAGAGAATTTGGTGGCAAGTTGTGATGTATGCCAGAGACACAAATACCTGGCTATGGCTCTAGGTGGTCTTCTACAACCTTTGATGACATTACCCGAGGTTTGGGAAGAGGTGACTATGGACTTCATTTAAGTACTACCTAGATCTAAAAGGTTCACTGTGATC
>NW_021319548.1:657353-661191 GCF_001605985.2 Dendrobium catenatum | reverse complement strand
AGACGGCGGGCTTTGATCCCGCGGTTATGAATCAACGGTTGAGATGGCACTGGACAAAAAAGATGGCCAACAGATCAAAGGCCTGGTTCAGAAATGCGACGAAATTGCTAGATCTAGGCTGTTGATCTTACGATCAATGGCCCAGAAAACATGCAACTCATGCACATTCGAAATCGAAGCCCTGATCTCATAAAACGGCTCATTCTCTCGATTTAGTTGATCATTTCTAATAAAATTTTAAATCTAGATTTTAGATATGAACAGAATCATTGGGGATATTTTTGATATCTTAAAAATGCACTTAATAAAATGTTATATAGACTAGTGTGTCCTTATCTAGGGTTTAGTATTTTCACCTCGAGAAAGGACGGTTTAACCCGTTAAGGATAACTCTGAGCTTGTAGACTGTCCACGATTAAGTTCCTAGTTGAATCCATGCTCCGACACGCCACGAATCGTCTGGAATGAGCCTTAGATGGATTCAGACTTGAGTTCGCCGGAAGATCGCCGGAGAAGGCTTTGACCACCGGAGTTTGAATGGGGAAGTAAGTAGAGGACTCAAGAGAACTCAAAGGAAACGAGAGTTCGGCTGGAGGAGGTATAGGTGGGTGAGAGAGTTCTAGGGATTGAATGAGAGCTCATTTTGAGCCTTTTGCCCTATTCAATCCCCTCCAGATTGTATGAAGGGCTGAGATTTATTTATTTGGAGTCCAGATGGCCGACACCTGTCCAGGGGGTTGTTGGGAGCAGAAGGAATCAAGGACAAGGGTACATCCTATGTGGAAAGGGTGTTTTGTCCTCTATTTGACATGTGGAGCAATGTGGGCCTTTGGATTTAGATCTAAGGGCTTATAATGGCTCAAGGAATGTTCTAGAGCCTGCTCACACAGCTGGAGAAGTATATATTAAGGTGGATTAATTTAATAGGGCTAATTTGACCATTTAAGCTCATTAGAAGAGTTTGTGGACTTTGTTGACCAGTCAACAACTCAAAGTAGTTGAGGTGGAAGCCAAAGGGATTTGAGGAGCTGGTTGATTGAGTTAGGTTCAATAGGATTGAGAGGGTTTGAACTTGCTTGAATATTTATACATCTTAAAGTCCTTAAGAGGCTTGTTGACTATGTTGACCAGTCAACAAACCCTCATGGCTGATGAGGTGGCAACCATATAATGGCTAGGAGTCATTAAGAAAGGTTGCCATTGGTCCTAATGGGTAAAGCCATTGGATGGTGCATATATGGAGAGATTTGAACAAGAATTGAAGTTTGACCAAGTCAAACTTGGTGTGATTTGACTTCAAATAAGTTTGAATAGATTGGACTTAGGGGTTGATATGGATTTGAGGCTTGAATGGGTTAAATAGATCAGATGGGTTGAAATGACCCATTAAGGGTTTTAAGGGAATTTTAAGTCAACCTTGGTTGACTGGGTCAACCAAGTTGATACAGGGGGTGAGTCTGGGTTAAACAGGTCTGAAACAATATTTGGAGTCTAGTGGATGTGTTTTCAAAGTTTAAATAGGTCATTTGGATCAAATGAATCAATTTGGGCCTTTAATGGGCCATTGAGTCAATCATGGTTGACTTGGTCAACCATGTGGGTCCAGGGTCTGGAAATGGGTTCAAAAAATTTGAAATGACATTTGAAGACCAATAGAAGTGGTTCCATGGCTTAGATAAGTCATTTCACTCAAATCACATATTTGGACTCTTAAAGGGCCTCTGAGGTCAACCATGTTGACTTGGTCAACCAGATTGGCCTAGAGTATGGAAAAGGGTTGAACAGGTTTGGTTTGATATTTGAAACTTGCTGGAGGTGGTTGCATTCAGTTTGGAGCTCATTTGATCCAAAATGACTATTCATACCCCAAAGGAGTATTTTGGACATTTTGACCTCATGTCCACTGGAGGCTGAAATGAGTCCAACAAAATGCACTTTATTGATCAACATATCAGGATTAAAGGTCTGGAAGTGATTGGAGGGTTTGAAGAAAGCTCCAAGGTCAAAATCCACTGGGTAACAGGTCCAGTGGCATAGGCCGTAAATATTTGAAGGTTTTACAGCCTTTGAATTTTGGTTTAGATTCTGGGGTCAAAGACTCAGAATGGGCTCAAATTTGGAGGGTTACCTCCAGAGACATGTCTTATCACTTTGGAAGTGATAGACTCTGAATCAGAGGTTACTTGACTGGGTTTTAAAGTGTTCAAAAATTCATTGAAAAAAGCCTTTAGGACAGGGCCTTAAGACTTAATATATTAGTCTGGATTTTTGGGTTTGAGTTAGTTATTGGGTTTGAATGCTTAAACTTGGGTTATCTAAATCATTTATGATTGTTTGAGATAATCATAAATGATTAGACAAGATTAAAATTTGATAGAAGGATGGTTCAAAGTCTGAATCAGGGATTGAGTTGCCTAGGAGTCTAAACATGCTTGAATAGGTCTGAAATCTAGGTTGATTTGAAATCAGGGTTGATCAGGAGTTTGAATTGATTTGAATCCAATTATGCCCTAGAATCTAGAAGGACTCTAGGGGATAGACTTTAGAAGGGTTATAGGGTCTGAATAAATCTTGAAGTCAAGAATCAAGAAGGATCCTAGAGTCTGAGAAAATCATAGAGTCTGGAGTCTAGATGTTCTGGGATCCAGAGTAGATCCAAAGGTCTAAAGTCTAGAAGAAGTTTAGGATCTAGATGGATCCTAAGGCCTGGAGTTTGGAAGAATTCTAGGACCTGGAATAGATCTTAAAGTCTAGATTCTAAAAGGACCCTAGGATCTTGAATAAGTCCTAAGGTCTGTATTCTAGGAGAATCCTAGGTTCTAGATTGATCTAGGAGAATCCTAGGGTCAAGATAGGTCCTAGGGTCAAGAGTCTAGATTGATATAGGGTCAGGATTGATCTGGAGTTTGGGTGGGTCCCTAATGACCTCATACAAAAATGAGGTCAACAATGGACTGATACTAATACATACTTTTATAATAGATGCTAATAAATGCTTTTATGATAAGCAATTTTTCTTGATTCTCCCTCTAACCTATGGGTTGGCTTAGCCTTAAAGGATATAAGGGCCTCCTATTGAAATGAAAATATAATTTCTTGGTAAGTAATATCAAACAATTTTGGAATGCAACCGAGATTTCTTTAACAATTGAGAGCCATTAAATCATATTCATCTAAAAAATGAGATTCAAGAAATATTTGATGTATATCAAATTAAAAAAAAAAAAAAACCCTAAGGAGATGGTGATCACCTTCGGCTAAGGAGATGGAGATGAAGGTAGGTGGGTGAAAATCGGCTAGAGCAGAAGGTCGACAAGGCGTTGCCGAGGCTAGGGCACAAATTGGTTAGGGCAGAAGGTCAACTAGGCGTCGTCGAGGCTTAGGTGGAAATCAGTTGCAGCAGGCATTCTCTAGAAGAAAGAAATGAGGCAAGAGAAATGAGGAAAAGGGATAGGGGGTCGATTTTAAGGCACTTACCAGCAAAATTTTTGACTTTTTAAATTGGCAAAAATAAGTTACTTAAAAATTGTGGCTAAACCGCTGGTAAATGCGCCATGGTAAGGGCGGTCTGTCATGACGAATTTGAAAGTTTTAAAAATATTTAAATATTAAAAATAAAATTAAATAATTTAATAGATTATAAAAAGCATGTTGATAAACATAACTATTAATTCAAGTCATTAAGGAATAAATGATTTAAGCATTCATTTGAGCCTTTCATAAAATTTCATATTTTTTTATCTTTTTCTTCAATTCTAAAAGAAATTTAGGGCTAAGTAGTTAGCTAGTGTTTCAATTCTTAGAATGTTATTTGGATGAATAACTTAATATCCTTGTG